>NW_015169219.1:104542-130362 GCF_001447785.1 Gekko japonicus
CAGGAAGCTCTACTGCCTCGGGTAAGGTTGCTGCTGCTGGGCTTGCTCCTCTCTCCCTGGGAAACTATCTGGGGCTGCAAGGGAGTTGGGGGGTTGGGGGGGATCCTGCAGATTTGATAGGGGGCGCCGCCCACAGCACCCTGCCACAGGCTATGGCCCTGTTTCAGACTTATTGTCTGCAGGAGGAATGATCTATTAATTTTACTAAAACTAAAAATACGTTTGCGCCTCGCTCTTTGACCAAAAGAGAGATGTGGACAGTTAATGGGCAGAAGATCTCACAGGTTTCTCCTTTTGGGTATTTGGGTGTTTTATTTCAGTCTACCTTGTAATGGAGATGTCATAAACTGGTCACTTGGAAATCTATGGCTACTATGAAAGCAATTTTGTGTTTCTTTTTTTCTAAAGGGGCCCATTCTATCCCAGCTGCTATTAGAGTTTTTAGCTCAATGTGGAAATCTATGGCTACTATGAAAGGGGCCCATTCTATCCCAGCTGCTATAAGAGTTTTTAGCTCAATGGTGATTTCACAGCATTTGTATGGTGCCCCTATATGGATTTCTGCTGTAGATGATTCTATAAACCGAGTACAGTCCCCATTCCTTCAGGCAATCGGAGGGCTCCCGAGATGCATTTAATCACCATCCTTTCATTATGAATTTGGTCTTAGCTCCATAGAAGCCTGTGCCTGAGAACAGACCTTCAATTTTGGGTTTCATCTATTTTGAGGCCCCTGAAGGTAGCTTGGTAAGCTTAACCCTCGGGGACTCTTATAAGGCTCCCTGGCTCCAGCTTTTTGAACAGAAGTTATCTCTTGTAAGTCTTAAGGTGGAGGATCTTTTTTTCCTTCCTGTATAAACCAATGAACAAACACATGGCCAAACTGGTTTATGCCAGAGATTAGAGCTATACCCATTTTGATGCTCCGAGGACATGTTCTCCACTTGCCTTGGTCCTCCTGTCTAAGGGTAAACTTTATTCTTGTTTGGACACCTTGGTTAGCCCAAAGTTATGTAGGACCTTTGTGCATTCGCGATTCAACTGCCCCTTTTCAGCGGTATTGCTGGGTCGTCTGCTAAGGATCCCTTTTTCAGATTGACTATGTCACTACCCCCGCCAGTCAATGGATTCTCTTGTACATATTCTCCTGCCATGTCCTTCTGTGCTCCAGTTTAGGCTAAAATGGATTATGCCATGCCTTGATAAATGGACTATGCTTCCTCTAGCGATATTAGAGCAAAAGGTTCAGTTCCTCTTAGAGGGTTCTAATTCCCAACGTACTTATTCTGTTGCTCGATTTCTAGAGGCTGCAGAGCAGTGTTGAAGGGAGGTGTTTTTAGACATGGGCTTTATTTAAGTTTTTCAGTCTTATTGTTCAGGATCTTGGTCTAAGAACAGGGGATGAAAGAAGATGTGACAGCATCCTCATGACCATGGAGACACCTCTGCCATTTTAGGGATGGAATTCTCTCTGTTTACAAAGGCTGTGGGATCTCAACCATGACTGGGACCACAGTGGAGGTAGGAGGGACTCTTGCTCCCCCCACAATGTTTTCAAAAGCACACCCCTCCGGTTTTGAAAACTGAGTGGGTGGCAAATAGGCACCCCTCTTCTCCTCACCATGGTCCCAATCAGGATCAGGCCCATGTGGCATTTGAAAAACAGAGGGAATGTCATCCTTAAGATAGCGGAGGTATCCCTGTGGTGGACTTGGGGATGCCCTCACGTTTAGTTTGGATCTCAGCCTGGCTTTCTCCTGGGCTGTTTTAACTCCCAGTCCACCCTTGTAACTCCCTTGGAGTTTGAAAAGGGAGGAAGAACTACTTGTAAGTAAGTCTCTATGGCTGCTGCATCATTGTATCCTATGGGAAATTGGAGGAAGAAAGAACTTTTGAAAGATGTGAAGGAAAGGCGCAAAAAAAGGAAAGAGAAATAAGAAATCAGAGAAGCAAAAGAGTGATGACAGACAACAAATACTGTGTTTGTGTAGGCAGGCTAGTACGTAAATGTTGTTGCTAGATCTGAATATCACTGTGTTAGTTTTCACAGTATTTTTTCTTCCCAGGTTGGGAAATTCCTGAAGATTTGGGAGTGGACCCTGGGGACAACAGGGTCTAGGAATGGGTAGGCTTGCCAAGTCCCCCCGGGGGGTGGGGAAACCCCTGCCCAAGAGGCCCGTTACCCACCGCTGGTGGATTGGGCCCCGGGGGAACCCCACCTCCAAAGCACACAATGTGCCCGGCGTCAGCACGTCACCCAGAAGTGACGCAGTCGCGTTGGGCGCGGGGCTGCAGTAATCCAAGGGAAAACTCTATGGATTTCCCTCGGATGATTGTGGCCCCGCCCCCGGCGTGCCCGACATGGTTGTGTCACTTTTGGGTGACGTAATTGCTGCATGCGCGCACGGACTCCCGGAGCAGCGCTGGAGTCCCTCGCTCTACATGCAGTAAGGACTTGGCAACCCTAGGAAAGGGAGACACCTCAGCAGAGTATAATGCCATAAGCCCACCCTCCAAGGCAGCCATTTTCTCCAGGGGAACTGAACTTTATATTTTGTAGTTCTCTGGTAATTCTGGGAGAACTCCAGGTCCCACCTGGAGGCTGGCAACCCTCTTCATGCTTCCTAAAGCATATTCAGTCATCATCACTAAGCCATTAACCCCCTCCCAACTTTTTGGTTAATTGGCCAAGTTGCATTTTTCTTAAGAGTCCTCCCAGTATGTAAAAATGCCAGCCGTGTCTGTGAGTGGCCTGTGTTGCTATGTTCATGATCATGCTGGGGGCCAGTCACTTTGCTACTAGACTGTCTGTGGGTGCCTGTTACCCCTCAGCCCACTGTGGCAAATAGCAGATACCAGCAGCCAATTCGGGTTGGGAATATGACGCGGGGAGGAAGGCTTAACCCTCTCTGCACATGCTGCAGTCCTGATCCAAAGTGGCTACCATACGCCTGAAATTTAAATTTAATAACGCCGGGAGTCCTAAACATAGAATGCCCAGTACACTTGTGATTTGGTCCTCCGTGCTGTTAACAAGAATGAATGTGCATGTACCGGAAGAAGCTATCCCCACTACTGTGGAATTTCTATTCATCTATCAGTTCTCCAGTACGAGCCTTTTATCCATGTGCAAATGCCGACGATCAAGGATATATCAATACAGGTAATCCTCAACATAGCCCCATCTACAGATACTTACATCCATGGATCAAGGCCATGTACATCCCCAGGCTTGCAGCAAAAGTCCAAAAATTTAAACAAGCAGAGTTTGATTTGGTGGTTTTAAAATACCCACTAACTGGAGAATCAGTGTTTGCACTTGAAGAGAGGCAACACAGCCACTGTCACTGCATCAAAGGGCTGGAGGCTGATGCAGGGAGGCAAGTTTGGAGGTGGGGAAGAGAAGGGCCAAGAGGAATAAAGAGAGGAGTCTGCGTGCTGGAGACTGCAGCTGCTGTAGGGACATGGGGGAAGGCAGGGGCAGGCAGTGGAGAGAGGGGGAGGGAGGAAGATGCAGCACCACACTCAGCAGGGAAGGTGATGCTGCAGCAGGGTGGGTGGGTGGGCTGGCTGGTGAGCAAGTAAATGAGGGGAGGGGAGGCTCTGGTGAGGGAAGAGACCAGGATGGGGGAAGAAGTGGCTGCAGCTGGTAGGGGGAAGGAAAAGCAAGAGAACGAGGAGGGGTTGAAAAACGGCCAGAAAGGGTTGACAAGGGCAAGGAGCAGGCCCGTAGCCAGGGGGCTGACAGGGGCCATGCACCCTCATGGATGTGTCCTGCCCTCTCAGGGATCATGCCATCAAGCAGAGTGGTTCCAATTGGCAGCAGCGTCTGCTGCTCTGCTGCTGCCCCTGCCGCAGCCGCTTCCGGCCATGGCATTGTTGTGTGAACAGCAGCATGAATGGGGCCGGGCAGGAGCCGGCAATGGTTACAGCTGCTGCAGGAGATGAAGCCAGAGCGGGAGACAATGAAGAGGCGTAGCCAGGCGGGTGAGGCCTGCATGCCAGAAGTGGGCGTGGTCGGGGCTGCCTAGAAAAGCCCAGCCATCAGTGGGAGGAGCACGTCAACGTTTTGTGGTGGCAACTACTGTGGCAAGCTGGGATCTCTCTCCTGAGGGACGGGAGTAGCCCAGTCTGGGGGGCAGGGGAAGCCCCTCCACAGCCCCTAAGAAGCCCCTCCACAGCCACCCCCGAGAGAAGCCAGGAGAAAGGAAGAAAAGGAGGAGCTGCTGCCGCCCGGTGTCCAGCAGCAGCTGCCATTGTGAGCGCCACTTCTTCTTAGTTTCCTCCTTCTTTTCCCTCACCCGCAATTCCCTGTTAGCTCCATAAGTCTACCCCCCATCCCCCACCAGTAGGTTTAGCCACCATGCTAAACTGCCCCCTATTCCCCCCCGAGAAAACATTCTGGCTATGGGGCTGGCATGGAGGACAGCGGAAGTAAAGGAAGCGAGGAGAAAAACAAGAGGGAAAGCTCCTGTGGGGGGAGGGGGGACTAGCGAGCAAAGATGGCAGGAGAAAACAGGAGGGAGAGGGCTGCTGGTTGGCGGGAGAACCAATACGGAATGATGGGATGGGATTCCCCTCGCCCTGCAAGTCTTGTGGGTCCCCTGTTCATCATATCATTCTCACGCACTCGGTCATTCGCCTCCACCCCGAGAGCCTTCACGTAGCAAATCCTTTTGTTTTTGATGCAGCAGGGTGCTTCTGGGCTTTATAGCTTCTTTCAGATCAGCTGGGACGAAAATGAATTCTGCTTTTCCTTCTGCTCATTTTGCACTTGCAGGTAAACTTTAAATCTCGACGCGCCCGTCCGTTATAGACACGGTAACAACGGCAAACTCAGGGGATGCATGGTGTCACTTGCACACAGCCTAATGGATGCGAACGAAGCAAAGCGGCGGCCCCTGTCCCATCAGAGGACGAAGCAGCTAATTGATCCGCTGGTATTCACTCTTCATCAGTGCACCGTCTGCAGCAATCCTCCAAGTCGTGTAATTGAAGAGAAAGTAGGGATCAGAGTCTAAAGTGATAAGGATGGGCGAAGAGCCGGAGACTGCAGTAATCAATATGAGAAAGGCAGCTGCTCCCAACCTTCCCCCCCCCCCACAGGCTTAATGGAGTTAAAGGTTTTAGGTGGCAAGCGTTGGCACAGCTTCTTTTCAGAAGTCATGAATAAACCCTCCTTGTGCCAGATAGGGTGACCCTTCAAGGGAAGGCATAACAACAACAAAAAAAGTTTGCATTTATTGTTGAGTGTTTGAAATGTGATTACATCGGTGGGGCTCAAAAGCTCATTTGTAAAGATTAGCAACTCCGCTTCCCGTTTGGTTAAGAAAAATGTTTATATAATTGTGAGGAGTCTGAAAAGAAAAGCTATGGCAGGAGTATACCCTCCAGAGGCATTCTCTTGCAAGCTAGTTTTTAATTAGCCTAAAATAACTCCCGCTCGGCTTCTCCATTTTGCAATGACGATGATGGATCAGAAGCAACATTTTCGGCGTAAGCAGGGAAGTGGTAGAAATCCTTTGATGAAGAACTCTCTAGGCCCAAACATGCCTAAGCCAAAGGCACGCCATCAGCCATGAATGGCCCGCACAGGGGCTCCATGAACCTCCTGGTGTTGCCGCTTGCGTGGGACTACAAAACCAGGACAAGAGATTGCAAGCATCTAGCAGGTCATAAAACAGAATCGGGGAGCAGAGTTCAGCTTTATGGGCCAAAGGTTTGGCAGGCTTCGTCTAACCACTGGTATGGTGTCAGTAAAAGGGTATATTTATGATGGCTTGGACCCCCCTTAAAGGTTGCCACTGGATGAAAGATTCTCACCTGTGGAACTTTACTTTTTCACCTCCCACCTCCTGCTGCAGCCCAAAATGCCTCCAGAAATTCTGCTCCTGTGGGAAAGAGGACTCCTCCCCCCAACAACATGAGGGGAGAGGTGGAAGGTCTGCAAAAGGAGGGGGAATTGGTGAAAACAGAGCCCCTTTCCACCTGCAGGAACATTTTGTGTGTGCCTTCTGCTGACCTAGGGTGCCCCCATAGGGTTTTCAAGGCAAGAGACATTCAGAAGCGGTTTGTCATTGTCCGCCTCTTTGTAGCAAACCTGGACTTCCTTGGTGGTCTCCCATCCAAGTAGTAACCAGGGCTGACCCTGCTTAGCTTGCAAGATCTGATGAGATTGGGTTAGCTTGGGGAGGGATCCAACCCAGTGGGTTGATGATGGAGATTTGCCGAACGATGATCATAATGACGAAGGGACTTGATACCAACGAGGGAGTAGCAGTTGCTCCTTGCCACACTGTTACCGCTTAAGGGACAGGAAAGAATGCCAGGGGCAGCTTCTCCTTGCCACTCTGTTGCTTGCTGACTGCCCAGGTAGGAGGTCTGGTCATTATACTACGAGGAATAGCAGCCACCACTTGCTCACCTGCCTTCTCCTCTTATGGCAGTGGAAGACAAGTAGCTACTATTGCCAGTGATCGCTGCATGGTACAAAGGAAGGAGAAATAGTCCTTTCGGTGCAATCCTAAACAGATCTTCACCTTTATAAAACCATTGACTTTGATGGATTTAGTGGTGTGTAACTCTACTTGGGATGGATTTAGTGGTGTGTAACTCTACTTGGGATGTCATTGCTAATCACCACAAAGGGGGCAGTTGTGTAATATTGCTCCTTGGAGGCAGCAGATCATGGGCTGCCACTAGTGGGATGTCCCAGAGTGCTTGAGGCCTAGCTGCTCCAAGATGCCTGCTTTTGGGAGGGACCATGACTCACTGGCAGAGTATCTGCTGGGCATGTTGGTAGTCCAAGTTTATTCTTCCAGCATCTCCAGTTCAAAGGATCAGGCAGAAGGTATTATGAAATCCAGTAAGTGAAGATGCAGGCCTGGGGATCTGCTTCTTATCTGATTCTTGGTTTCGTTAGAATGTGTGGACATTACTTGCTTAAGCTCGCTGTTAAGCTCGCTGTTCTGCAGCATCAAAAGTCAGATTCTGCTCGGAGACAAAGTGCCACTGAATTGCCTCATCCTTAACTCACCAGATGAGCCAATTGCGTAGCCAGCCCTCCAAGAGATCCCCAAATGCAAAATATCCAGCAATGTGAGAGGGCTCTGCGACGTAGTCAGCTATACTTTCACCGGCTTGCTGCTCAGGGTGTGTTTTTTTTAATGAAATCTCTATAGGGTAACCGGTGGCCTTGGGCAAAAATGCGTCTTCAGTAGAGTTACCAGTTCGTCACAGGTTTTAATACTTGGAGCAGCAGGTTGCTGTTAGGGAACGGACCATTGTGAAGGTTTTTGTTCCATTGACTCAGCAAAATTGCACACTTCTGCCCCTTCAGTTTTGTTAGCTTCCTGATAGTAAGGTAGTCTTCCTGTATAACACTCCAAAGAGGCTGGTTGACTAACATCTGATTATTCTGTATGGCCCAATGAAGCCATTTCTCCACTGACCCAGTAGCAATATGAAAAGCAAAAGAAAAGGAAGAGCTGATGGTCCCGTGTCAAATTGTTCTCACAGTTTCTGGGTGTTTCAGAAGTACGTGGATCCCAGCTTCGTTGCCAAATATTGCGCAGTGGAACAGCAACAACACTTGGGTGACCAGGTTGCCCATTATGGCAAGCAACCTCCTGTCCCCATGCTCCTGTCCCCTGCTGTAGCTCAATGCCACAACAGGTACAAAAATGGGGAGGGGGATGGCGTCATTTGACATGGTGACATCACTTCTGGGGCTTCAGGCAAAGCTCTAGGAATTTACTATGGACATTTCCCATAATGACCAGAGGAATTCCTAGAGCGGCACTTGATGTGGCGATGTCATTTCCAGATAATTTCCTCCTCCCTAGGCCCCGCCCACAAAACTCCCAGGAACCCTAAACAACACCCATCTTCCTTAGCTTAATCTTATTTTTTTAAAAACAAAGTTGAAAACTTGAGGGCAGACAACATGTCTTGAAAAGGAAACACACTGTTTTTTTTAGTATTTGTGTGCCTGTGCATGTGTGTGCACATGCGCTTGTGTGCCTGGAAGTCATGGTGACTTCTGGCGACCACTACTGGGGCCAGGGCGTTTCAGAGAGGTGGCTTTGATATTACCTGCCTCTCTGCGTCCTTAGCCCTTGTATTCCTTGGAGGTCTCCCTTCCAAGTACTTGCCAGGGTCGGCCCTGCTTAGCTTCCAGCTATCCAGGTCGGAGCTAAACTTTTCTGTTTCTTGTCCAATAGGCCCAGTATTGTCTTGGCCTGGTTTAAACATTCTATGGCAGCCTAGCAGTCTTGCAGGCTACTTACGAGGCAAGCAAAGTGAAGCTGTTTCCGCCCCCCCCTCCCCAGTCTCCTACTTGCACTGAGGCCTCCTCTTAAAGAGGCAGTACACAACAGTAGGTGATGTGCAGGGCAGAGGGCAGACCTCTACCTATACCCAGAATAACTGCTGCCATTCGGAGCAGACCTCGATAGACAAACAGTCTGTCTCAGGATAAGGCAGCTTTGTATGTTCATGAAGCAACTGCCTCAGATTTCATTTAGGCAAGCCTTTGATCTGTCCTAGAGCCAGCCATGTTGCTCATTTATACAAGATGTTGGTAGCCGGCTGTATCCCTTCTTTGGTTTATTTCAGGGAAGAAAATGCGAAGGTTCCGTTTGTACCCAGCAACATTTCTAACCACATCTTTCCTCGGCTACTTTGAAACCTTTCCCCCCCCCTCCCCTTTCCAACATAAGGATGAAATTTCAAGGCAGTGTGTACGAAATAATTGTACATTTTCCTCTGGAGGGGGGGAAAAATCCAGTCGAGATAATCATCTGGGGCACACAAGCTAAAACAATCATGTCCTATTTAGAAAGCGCTTGTTTCCACTCACTGGAAGGTGATAATTTCTGCTGCACGGACAGAGGGCCATTCTTCGGCTTTCTGATCCAATTTATTCTGCCCTTGCTATGCATCCGGCAACAATAAACAGCTCCCTTGTAGTAGCCACAAAGTTAAAAACCAGTGATTTGAGTACTAAAACCTTGTGGAAGCTCTTTTAAAAGAAAAAAAAGAAGAGAAGCCCTGTTGAAATGATAGCAGGGGTGGACTTCAGGGCATTTCTAGTGGGACTGCAAGATCAAAACTGAAAATTTAAAATTAAGATTGCAGGGTCTGTTTGGAGGAGCGCTGTGTAAGAGGCTATGAAATAAAGGGCCTGTTCTCTGTACAATGCAGATCTAGAGCAAAGGACACTCCCATCAAATAAAAAGTTGTCCCTTAAAGTCCAGAGCTTACAGAAGGGATTAAAACCCACAGGGTGAACGAAAAAGTTCTGAAAACTCAGAAAAACAAATAATTGGACAGTAAGGAAGTTTCATTTAAGATGTTATGTGAAAAGCAAATAGCACCCTTCCCCCAAGGCCATTTCAGGCTGGGAAAACAGTGCAGGAGGGAAGATTAAAACCCCATCTTCTTGTGCGCCAGAGTCCTGATCTAAATTGGGCACTGTGTGCATGGCAATAGATGGGAGCAGGAACTTATTGCTCATCTCTGACTGCAAGGCAGAGTAAAGACACGCTAGGGTTGCCAGCTTGCCTCAGGCAACCCCCAGGAACTTTACAGGAATGGAGCCCTAGCCAATGGCATCTCCAATGCTGTGACATTATCTCCAGATGAAAACCTAGAAGTGACATCACCCCCTAGGAATCCCACTGATCTCTATGGTAAATAACAGGAATTGGTGGAATTCCTAGAGTGTCGTGGTAGCTTGTGTTGTCTCTTCAAGGGTTCCATCTGGAAATAGTGTCATGGCATTGGTGATGCTATTTTTCTTCTCCTTTTTCCTCCAGTCCCTGCACTGATCCATGGTGGGCAATTGAGTGTGGTAGCAGGGAATTGTCCACCACCTGACAGCTGGCAACCCTAAGGCCTCATGCCATGGTGAACATTTTACCCCTTCATTCCATTTTTTTCTCTCTCATTGCAATTCTGAATGCTGGTTTTTGACCTATAAACTGCCAGGTCTGAAATATCTAAAGGACTACCTGTTACTGCACAAACTTGTCAATTCACTTGTGTCTTTCCTGGAGGCCATGCTCTGGATCCTTAGGGTTGCCAGACCCCTGATCTGGGCAGGGGTTCCCTTGATTTTTCTGGCTTCTGACTAGCAGGGGAAACCCCACCCCTAACAGGAACATCACTGATGTGTAAGTGACATCATCACGTCGAGATGTCGTGTGGTGACGCTCTGCTTTCAGGGCAAAACTCTATGGTTTTAGGCCAAAACCACATAGAATTTTGCCCAAAATACAGTGTCACTGCTTGATGTCCCCACCCACCCCCCAAACCCCCCCCAAATCCCCCTGCCAGCAGGCCAAAGGGACCAGGCAACCCTAATGCTTGCACAAGTGTTTTTTCTCCTTTTTTGTATGAAGAGCTGCTGGGTTTTTTTTACTCAGCCTGCTGCTGCTGCACTGAGGATGACAAGCTGCTGCAAACCTTTATCCAGGGTTTCCTGTGCTGCCTCCACTCCATCCTTTCCAGCACTGGCTACATTTCTGTCACCCTGTCTCTGTCTGCCTCTCCTTTGCCTTGTTAGTTTGTATATGGCCGAGGTAGGTGAGGGTGGTAGGAACTTGGAGCCTGGTTCTGCATACTCAGACAAGAGACCAACATCTCCCTCCCCACTCTGCTCCTTGGTGTGTGTCTGTGTTTGTTTATCCAGTGTTGGTGCATCTGCAGGAAAATCCAGTTGGGTTGCAATTTTTCACTCTTTTTTAATAGCATTTTTATTTTTCCAAAACAAACAAATATAATATTAGGGATGCAATAGTTCATATTAATCTTTTCTCTATTACAGTACCTCGTACACTAGCATTGACAACCCCATTCCCTGCCACTTATTCACAGATCAGCAGGGAGGAAATGGATGGGGGCTCGGTGGTGTCCTGCAGATGCACAATGTTACTTCCAGTGCAAAACCAAAAGTGATGTCATTGCATCTAGGATATACCCCAAACCATACCGTTGCCTCAATGCAATGATGTCACTTCCAGTTCTGCACTAGAAGTGACACTGTGCATTGGCACAACACTGGCAAGCCTGTCCCCAATGTATAAAACAAGTCTCCTTCTCTGTCGGCCAGAAACCATTGCAAGTATGGCTGTGTGAAATCCCCAGTCCCCCCATTTTCTCAAAAAAATTTCACTGTCCCCTAAGTCTTATAGATCACCCTGCCCTCCCATTAATAACTGTAATGATACTTATTTTAACCCTCTGAGTATCTTCTAATATCTGTACTCATCCTTCATCTCTTTCAGTGCAATCCAAAGAACCCTTTCTTGGGAGTAAAAGCTCCACTGAACAGACCTGAATAGATCTACTTAGGATTGCTCTCTTTATGTCACTTCCCTAATTAGGCCCCTTTGGAGATGATGGGCACCCTTCTTGGCAGGGCACCATTTTGTCAGCTTGGGAGAAGCTCCTGTGTAATTTTAATTGCCTTCTGACCAGCCCCTGCCCCCTCAATAGCCGCCTGGAAACCTTGGGCAGTAAAGATATTTCTGGGTTACCTCCCATCAGTTGCCTCAGCAACAGAAATTGATTTCTTTGCACTTGGCTGTTATTCTTCTGGGAACGGTCTCTGCTGCCTCCCTGCCTGTTTCTTCCCACCTATCTGGTTCTTTCCTCCCAGCCCTTCTGGTCTCTGTGCCTGCCCCACCCCTTGTCTGTTTGGAACTCTTGCTGCTAACCATCCGCTCCTCCTGCAGTACGCTTGCAGATCACCATCTGGTTTAGTATGCTTCTGATTTTCTCCACTGTAACCTCTTCTCATGCTCCAGGTCAGCGAAATCCTTTGGAAGGCATGCTGCGTTTCATAACAATGCTTTCCAAGGTAGACAATGCAGGTAGCCCCAGTTCTTGTTTGGGGGGGGGGGATCACCTCGATTAGCAATCTTTGTAACTTTAGTGATCCTGAATGAGCCTCAGGCAAAGTGGGGACATTGAGAAAGTTCAGTATCTACAACAGACGGTATCATTATGGAACAGGACAAAGGATACCTGTTAGTTTTTCCACTGATGTGCTGCAAAATAAAAAGTTTCAGTTTAAGAATATGGGATTCTCGGGACTCTGTCTGGGGCATCCACAGACAAATACAAATGTCCTCACAGCTTGTCTTTTATGCCCAGTCTGTGACCTAGCCAGTTTCCCAAAATTGTATAATATATAATCTGCCTGTGGTTTGGCTGAATCATGACTGTGATTTAAGGCAGAGCTGTGCCTTAGTTCAGCAGAGCGCATTTGCTTAAAGGCAACATTCTGGAAGAATGAGTTGATTCCCAGTTGTAATATACGAACTTCAATTAAATCTGTATCATATATCAAACAGACACAAGCAAGAGTCACTAATATACATTTATGAAGAGGGCATGGGTTGCCAAACAATGACACTGACTATAGATCCGGGGTTCTTTTATGCAGAAACAACCATCCTGTGGATCCAGTGCACCAGTGTGGTGCAGCGGATAAAGATCAGCGAGCTTTATTCTGGAGAACCAGGTTTGATTCCCCACTCCTCCACATGAAGCCTGCTGCATGACCTTGGACCAGTCACAGCCCTCTCAGAACTCTCTGAGCCCCACATGCCTCACAAGGTGCCTGCTGTGGGTAGAGGAAGGGAAGAAGATTGTAAGTTGCTTTGAGACTCCATTATGTAGAGAAAAGCGGAGTATAAAAACCTATTTCAGTTTGGTGTAGTGGTTAAGAGTGGCGGACTCTAATTTTGAGAATCGGGTTTGATTCCCCACTCCTCCACATGCAGCCGACTGGGTGACCTGGGTGACCTTGGACCAATCACAGTTCTCTCAGAGCTGTTCTCTCAGGAGCAGTTTCTCTCAGAACTCTTTTAGCCCCACCTACCTCACAGGGTGTCTGTTGTGGGGAGGGGAAGGGAAAGGAGTTTGTAAGCCACTTTGAGACTCTGAGTGAAGGGCAGGGTATAAATCCAATCTCCTCCTTCTCTTCCTCTTCCTCCTCCTTCCCCAAATACTTTGTCAGGATTTGTGTGCGGATTTTCTTCACATGATTCTTGAATTATTCAAATTCCATTGTTCCCTACTGGGTGATTTTTCAGGGGTGCCAGACTGGCTGTTTTTCAATCAAATGACACCAAAATTGCAGGGTCCTAGTGCTGCCTGTCCAACAAAGACTTTCCAGGTTTCAAGTGAATTGGACAGAGTCACGTTCTATGGCCCCTGAACAAGGTGCCCCCAACCATCCTACTTGTCTCCAGGGTTCCCTCTAAGCTGAGTTAGTGTGAGCCAGCTCACAGTTTTTTAGCCTCTGGCTCACACATTTTTGTCTTAGCTCAGGAAGGATGGCTCCACAGCAAGCTAATCTACGCAGCAGCCAAATCACTTGCTCACAACTTTGATGCCGGTAGCTCACAAAGTAGAATTTTTGCTCACAGGACTCCACAGCTTAGAGGGAACATTGCTTGTCTCCATTGTTTCCTATAGTATAGGGAAAACAAATTAAATCAGCCAGTAGCCAAGCACACAAGGGCAACCACTGGCCAAATGCCTTCAATGCAAGCAGAACCAAGAAGCCAAAAAAAACCAATGTCAAACCAGAGAATCCAACCTTGTGTGTTCTAAACCCTCGCTTGCAGTTAACAGTTATTAAGACATAGCCAGAAGTTTTCTTCTGAGCCCTCTAAAACAATTAATTTTTTTAAAAGCCCACAAGAGCATCCTAAAACTATACTCCATGAAACCACAAAACAAAAACAAGGAAAACTATTTTCAAAAGAACGAGAACAAATAAAAATGCTGATTCCACCCCCCCTACAATCCTCCAGCTAACCCCCCCACACACACACAAAGAAAAAACATCTGTAATAATTTGAAGCACATTCTACCAGTCCTGAAGATGTTCAGTAGACAAAGAATGAGAAGGTCTTCCCAGGGAGACAGCAGGCAATAGATATCCAGTCAGGGCCAATGTTCCCTCTAATCTGTGGAGTTCTGTGAGCAAAAATTCTCCTTTGTGAGCTACTGGCATTATAGTTGTGAGTGAGCAATTTGGCTACTGCCTAAATTAGGTTGCTCTGGAGCCATCCTTCCGGCGCTCAGACAAAAATGTGTGAGCCGGAGGCAAAAAAACTGTGAGCTGGCTCACACTAACTCAGCTTAGAGGGAACACTGGTCAGGGCCCCCCAATATGGTGGCCGTGGGCACCGTGGTGCCTGCCAGCACCCTTCCTGGAACCCACCAAGGGCTTTTAGAAAGTGGGTGGGGCTAAGTGAGGCTTTTGCCCAGCAGGGCTTGTGATTGGCTGTGCAGATTAAATGGCATACTGCTAAATAGATCTTCTGCCTGGAATTTTCAAAGAGGTACTTTTAGGGTTATATATAAGCTCGCTTCCTGACTTTTTATGGTTGGCTCTGCCTCCTGTGCCAGCCAGTCTGCAATTGTGCCCCATGGCCCTGTATCAGAATCCCAAAGATGCCTGCAAGCTTAAAGATGTCCAAGGAAGACCCGAACAGCAGCAGTGAGCAGCCGTACACTCCAAAAAAATCTAGTTCAGAAATGGAGTCAAGCTGTTTTTATCTGCTTTTCCCTATGCACTGAATACTCCATGTGGAGCAGAGTTTAATACCTTTACAGGGAGAGTCCTCCATTGCAGAGGTATAGGCTGGCCTCCCCAGACACAAGAAAGAAAAAGAAATGCAATGTAAAAAGTTGGGTGTTTGTTGTACTCACCAATTGATTCCTTTTTCCCACTGACGTTTTGGAAGAGTAACAGCAATGGGAAAATAAATCCGTTGCTCAGTACAGTGGCCATTGGCACCCAGACTTTTTACCTTGTACTTGTTTGTCTTTTTCTTGGAAGACTCCAGCAGCAGTGGTTTGTAAATTTCAGAGTCTGTGCCCTGTACTTGTTTTTGGTCATCCCCTTTCTGTGCTTGTTTTGCTACACTCCAGACCGCAGCGCAAAACATTCTAGGCAAACTGAACGAGCTCACTGTATGTACACACTGGGTTTCTAGAGAAATTCCTTGCTTTGATTTTGGGACTGTCTCCTCACTCTAGGGCAACAGAGAGAGCAGTTTCTCACTTTAATCCAATAAAGTCTTTGGTATATGAATCTGTGGATGTGTCTGTTTGTTTCATTCAGTGGCACAGGAGCTACTGATTTGTTTATGATCCACATACATAAGCAGAATTCATGAAAGAAAAGAATGAAGACAGTATAGAGAATCAAACCTAATAGTGGAGAGAGAGAGAGAGAGAGAGAGAGAGATTGTTCAGAAGTTTTTCAGAAAGGTTGGGAAATCCCTGGAGACTTGTGGGTGGAGCCCAGGCACAGCAGGGTTTGTGGAGGGGCGGGTCCTCAGCAGGATATACTGCTGCTATAGTCCCCCCTCAAAAGCAGCCCTTGTCTCCAGGGGAACTGAGTGTTGTCATCTGGAAATCTGTAGTAATTCCGGGAGATCTCCAGGCACAACCTGGAGGTTGCAACCCTACACAAGGAGCGACACCATGGAGAAACAGAGGCAAGGGCCAGTTACACAGGGGAATTGTGTTGGGCAACTACCAGCTATAAAGTCAGAAAAGTCCTGCTTACTTGACCTTGAATGGTTGAAGAGTTTGCACTTGGGGGGTGGGGGGGAGACTACCAGACATGAGTTTACGCCATCCAAACCAGAAGTGTTACACAAAAGAACAAAAGTCTCCAAAGAAATGCCCCTGAGCGTCTGTCATAAGTCACCTGAGGCTGGAAGGAAATTAGATTTGGTCACCTGAGGCAGCCTAAGGCTATTACACCATGCACTTTGTATGCTGGACAAGGTACATTTGCCTGACTGTGTTCTGCATAAAGGGAACAGGCTGCAGTATTGCAGGGCAGAAATTAGTGGCATTATTCCTATTGAATGGATCTTTGCAGGGTGGGGCAGCGTCTAGACCGCTGGGCTGGGATGTGGGAAGGCCAGATCCAAATTGCTGCGCAGCTCTGAAGTTCCACGGTGACCTTGGCGAATCCCTCCTCAAGACAGTCTGATCAAACCCTACATGGTTGTTGTAAGATTTAAAGGTTGCTCTGAGCTTCTTAGGGAAAAAAGGCAAGATTTTTTTTTGAAAGAGATCAGCATAGGTTCAGTAGGTTATGTTTAGCAAGGCCAAATCTTTTTATATTTGCAGTATGTCCTCTGAGATTTGGCAGAGGAAAAGAGAGATGTGCTTGCCAAGACCTTATTCACATCCCAAAGCCTACTTCCCCCCCCTCCTCTGCTCCCTAAGGACTCTTCACAACCTGCTGCATGTTCTATTCGTTTACTCCATAACAGTCTCTGTATACACTAACAGGGTGGTTTTCTTTGGGTAAAAGAAAGTTGCTTACATCATTCTCCGCTCCTCCATTTTATCCTCACAACAGCCCTGTGCGGTAGGTTAAGCTGAGAGTGTGTGACCAGCCCCAGGTCACCCAGAAAACTTCCATGGCAGAGTGAGGGTTCGAACCTGCGTCTCCCCAATCCCAGTCAGACATTCTAACCATTACAGCACTCTGTCTCTCAACCATGCCATCAACCGTTCCAAACATACCTTGGCAGCTGCGGTGTGCAAAATGGCAGGCTGTGAGATGCATGATGCCTCAGTGCTCATGTGCAAGCACTTATGTCTTTATTTGGGTGTTGTAGAGGCAAAATACATCCGTTCACCTGCCCAGGGATTTTGTTTATTTATGAAGATATGTCTGTGCCTGCTTTCTGCAGTCAAGTGAACCCAAGACAGTCTACGAAAAGTAAAGTAAAGGTAAAGGTTCCCTTGCTCGAAAGCCAGTCGAATCCGACTCTAGGGTTGTGGTGCTCATCTCCGTTTCCAAGCCGAAGAGCCAGCGCTGTCCGAAGACATTTCCGTGGTCATGTGGCCGGCATGACTAAACACCAAGGTGCACGGAACGCTGTTACCTTCCCACTGAAGTGGTACCTACTTCTTACTTGCAATTTCTTGCTTTCGAACTGCTAGGTTGGCAGGAGAAAAAGAGAGTAGTAAAAGACAGCCCAATTAAAACTCAACCAGTCAACATTTGATGATCTCATCTTAACAAACCTACCCACACAGAGCCCAAGCCACTGGTTAAAGCTCTCAGAGAAAACCATTTTGCATAGACTGTGAAAAAAAAAAAGAGGAGGAGAAGGTTAGGTTTATACCCCACCCTTCACTCTGAGTCTCAGAGCAGCTTACAATCTCCTTCCCTTCCTCTCCCCATGACAGACACCCTGTGAGACAGGTGGGGCTGAGAGAGCTCTGAGAGAACTTGTGACTGACCCAAGGTCACCCAGCTGGCTGCATGTGGGGGAGTGGGGAATCAAACCCAGTTCTCCAGATTAGAGTCTGCCAGTCTTAACCACTACATTAAACTAGTTCAAACCAGAAGCGTTGCTCAAACCAGAAGCCTCTTCCAGAACTGAGAAGGCCCCTAGAATGGGCTGCTAAGTGGACAGCAGACAGTATACAGTGTACAATGAATGTCATCCAAAAAGGATGTTAGACACATATGAAAGAAAGCACACGGCCAGGAGGGTGGATGTCACAAAATTCTTTGTCAATGCTTTGTTGGTTTCCGAAGCCAGATCAGGGATACTAAAAATTACCTTTCTGTCCAACAAAATGTTGTCACTGTTATTCAGTTCAGATGCCTTAAAAAAAACAACCCACAGCCCTCTGTGCCCTTCCTTCCACATCTGTTTGCTACTATGCAAACTGATTTGCATTTAATGGAGTGATTAAGAGCCCGGTGATTACACTAAATAATTAGTTGGCTGACCTAACACTGAGATACTGTGGAAAATGTCACCTTTAACATGCAGCGCAAGTTAAAGTTGCATTCAGTAAAAACTCTTTTCAAGAATGGCAAGCACCCGCCCCTGAATTTCAAGGTACGATTGCTGTTTTCATACTTTCACATAATATTCACAATCTGACACAGACATGTTTTGAGTCTACTTAAATCAATAGCGTGAAGTGTGCTTCAACTCTGTATTATGTCAAGGGCCACAGAATTTGGTGTTCACAGCTTCGGGAGTTCTTTCGTCATTATTATTTTTTATATAACTTTCTCCTTACTGTGTGAGGAAAACAATGACAATATAATAAATGAAAGATGGGAGTGGAGTAAAAATTAAAACAGGGTGGGGTTTTTTTTGGGTTCCTTTATTTTAAAAAAGCAGCAATTAATTTGGCTTCTCCTGTTAGAACTGAGGAATAGGAAGATCAAAGACGTCCCTCAACATTCTGCAACGGTCTCGCAACCTTCAAACCTCCCAGCCCCTTTGAACATGAAAGCTCCGTGTTAGGCTTGCCAGCATATGGAAACACTCGATGATGGTCAGTCCCAGTGTGTGTCCCCTACTGTGAACAAAGGCAAGGGAAATTGGATGCACCAAGCGCACACCTGCTTAGGAAACATCACCTGAAAGTCCCATAAAAGACAGGATCGGAGGAGATGGAAGAGAGGAAGTTATTTCCTTATGCTGCCACTGATGTCTTCACGTTTCCTAGCGACTGCTGTTACAAGGCTTCTGGGTTTTGATGTTTTAGCGCCATGTGGAATAAAACTCACAGCCCAGGTTCCATGGTGAGTGATTGCGATGGGATAACCCAGTGATATAGCTCCAGATTGGCTATAGCTGACCCTGTTCTGTATGCCCACACAGGTAACATGGGTCATGAGCAGAGGTAGGGCCTGGTCCATGGTGGCACCTTGGACTCTAGAGTTCACTCCCTGCATAGGTTCACTTATTTATTTACACTTTTTCTCAGGTGGCTCAAGGTGACTTTGTCCCAGGTAAAGCTGAACTGAAAATGTTATTATTTTCCCAGGATTTCCCCCCCCCCCATTCTACCACTATTTGCTTTCATGCTATTTATTCCATGGCCTTTTGTTTTATTACATTCTGTGATTCAAAATTCAGAAATCTACTCTTAATACATCAGTACTGTTAATAACTTGCGTCTGTTTTATGATTTGATGTTTTTTAAAATTATGGGTACACTTTTTAAAGATTGTTCTTCGCGAACCCAAACTGAATAAGCACCCCAAATCCTACTGCTTAGGACATTTGCCTGTAGAAACCAGACCTGTGATACCTGCAGCATCACCACAGTTTTACCAGCAGAGCCAAGTCCAGTTACTTGAGTCTATCATCCCAGGCTGTTTTCACACAAAGACTCCCTCCCAGGTGGGATATGGTGTTATGTTCGTGGACCGCCACCAGGGGTTCGCGGCACATACAGGAGCTTGGCCCCCTGGATCGCAGGCTGAGTAACTGGGGTCAAGGGACCAGACTCTTACAAGGTGTCAACAGATGACAGTCGACTTCTGCAGAGACAGATCGACCACCTATGGAGGCGACAACTCCCGGAACCGGGAGCCCCCCCCCAGTTGACAACCGGAGCGGGAGCACCAGTTCAGGAACCTGATGTCTCAGCCGACACCCAGACCAGCGAGGAGACCACGCCTAGTGGAACTCTCCCAGAAGCAATCGAGCCACCAGCCCAACAGCCAACACCACAACTGACCCAACAAACCCTGGGCCCAGCTAGCCAGCCGGAACCAGGGGTTAGGGAACCAGTGCCGGCCCCCAGGCATTCCCTACGGGAGCGCCAGCCCCCCGCTTACTTACAAGACTACATTACATAGGAAGAGTCTGAACTATGGGGGGAGGGGTGTTATGTACGTGGACCGCCACCAGGGGTCCGCGGCACATGCAGGAGCTTGGCTCCTGGAACAAAGGAAACTTTGGATCCTGGTTTCCCCCAGCCCCAACCAATAGCCACTTTGGCGGGACATTCAAACCCTCCAATGGGAATAGGGGGTGCTGGGTGGATATGTATATAGTGGCCCTGTCGGGCCGTTAGTCTTGTGTTAAGTACAATAAGCGTGTGCAACCGCATGTCGTCGTCCGAGTCCTCCATGCGGCGAACCCAGTACTTTTCACAACACCCCCCCCACACACACACACACTCACTATTTGGAAGCTTCCACCCAACTGCAGGCTCTTTTCAAGCAAGGCTCCCGGAGCCTTCCCTTTTAAGCTGCAGCAACCCTCCTCCCCTCCCTTTTGGTCTTAAAAGTGGAAACGTAATGCTGGCTGCAGACCGACCCTCTGTGTGGAAGCTCTGCCTGCAGCCCATCTGGAGACAGGGTAGAGATTCACTCCACCTTCCAAGTTACAGGGCTAAACTCTGGCAGTCCCCCTTCCCTTTTAGCCCTTTTACGGGGCTCTTTCCCCCCATTTAGTGACTGGGTCACAGCTCAGCCGAGGGCAGCAGCTCAGCTGTTGGGAGAAGGAGGGATTGCTGGGCCCACAGGGGGCCTGGTAAGATTTTGCACAAGTTGGCCCTTGTGACAAGGAAGGGAGGGAGGGGTGCTGAAGAGTGGCACCGATGGCGAGCAGGGCAAGGACGTGGCATGCAAATACCATCTCGAGGGAGGGGGGCTCTATTCCACCCCTCTTCTGCTCCCCCCTTGTGGAACCAGCCCAAGAAAATTTGGTCAGCAATGAAGTGCTTTTCTGTGACACCTTTCACTTGAGCAGCTAGATTCAACTCCAGGAGCCCCTTAAAGACCAAGGAAGTTTTTTGGGGGGTGTGGGTGTCTGAGAGTCAAAGCTCCCTTTATCAGATACTTGAGGAAGAGAGATTTGAATCTTGCAAGCTCATACCCCGAACATGTTGTTGGTCTCTTAAGGTGCTGCTGGATTCGAATCTAGCTGTTCTACTACCGACCAGCACGGCTACCCTCTGAAGCAACCTTTCACGTGAAGGTCTGACAGCCAAATGAGTGAAGACTGAAGTTCACAGTGGAGATTCTTGTGAATTCTAATTGCCACTGATGTGATTTCTATCTCCCCCTAGAGTTCCATTCGGCTAACCGAGTTCGCTCTGGTGATGTAATGAAACCTTCATGTAAATGTCAACGAGCTGCTTCAGTGACTCCATATGATCTGTAACACTGGAATCAATCTCCACTGCAACCTTTGGACGTGCTTTTACTTGGTCTCAGCAGGAGGGAAATAATGTAAAACTGAAGGAAATTTCAGCAATTACGATCTGTCTCTTAATGTTATCTCTAAAACATGTTGTTACGTACTGCTTTTCACTGATAAAGTGTGAGGAGATTAATATGTTGCTGGTAATTCTGAGGAAATATTTAAGAAAACGTTGCCGTCCGTACTTATTTGGGAGAAAGTCCCACTGAGATTAGTAGTTCTTCCAAAGAAATGTGGGCAGCATGCATTTCTTTGCCAAAAATACTTTTTTCTCGTGAATATTGCAAGTGTTTATTACTCTGGTGTTCAGGATTAAATTCATAAAATCGGATCCATCTGGTTTCCAGGGACGGGTCAACATGCTGGTTCTTACTTTTAAGGTCCAGAATGCCTTGGAGGCAGGGTACTTGAAGTTGTGTTGTCCAGCCCAGCAGTTCTCTCCAAGCCCGGCTTTCTGTGCCCCACCTTCAGAGGTGAGGTGGGTAGTGACCAGAGACAGGGCTTTTTCAGTGGTAGCACCTAACCTTTGGAATACACTTACTGTCCTTTAGGTGCCAGGCAAAAATATTTCCTTTTGCCCAGGCTTTTAACAGAGGGTTCTATCATATGGTCTCCTTCAAGTCTGAGGGGTGTTCTATGGTTCTACAAGGTGCTCAGTATTTGTTTTATTATATATATTATATTGTCCCCAGCTTATTTTCATGATTTGTTTTAATATTGATCATTCTTAGGCTGTTGCTCTTATGATTTTATTGTAATTGAGTTCTCCAACCACCCTCAGGGATCTCAAAGCAAGATTTTCATGCTTCTCCCTCTGCTGTAGCCCACTGATATAGGTGACACATTCTGGGTCTGCAGTGAGAGAGGGGAATTGGCAGTAATCACTACCCCTTGTTCAGCAAACAGGGATGCCGTTCCAGCAGAAGCATCATGTGGTTTGATAAACCTGATTGTTTTTGCTTTGTGAGTCACCCCACGTAGGTCTCAGGGTAGGCATTAGGCAGCATATAACCACCCTTAATAAAATTAATTACTTAATTAAAATCTATAATTCTCATATGTCTACCAAATGGAGCTATTTGTTGAAAAATAATTGCTTTTGTTTCTAAAGCCATAAAGGAAGAATATTTACATCTGATGGGGGTGGGATTTGTGATAGGGTGATCCAGTCCTTCAGTAAGGGAACATCTGGAGTATGTTTAAAATATGCCAATATCTATATATCCAGTCTCTTTATCTCTAACCGCACTGTTACATTTTGTAGCACATGCACGTATAGCCCAGAGAAAAGATGCATGGTTTGCAGAAAAAGAGATCTTTTGTCTGATGAATGGCATTTGAAAGAGCATTCCTTGAAGCACATGAAAACGTGTTTTAGACTATTTCTAGTACTGGGGAAAGGACTTACCAAAGTTAGGTAGTCATGTTGGTCAAAAAATTTATGCAGCTACATTAAAATCAGACTTTTCTCTTAAGATGCCAAAATATTTTGTGTTCACATAGAATTAATGAAATTAATTAATTACTTAAAATCATGGGGCAATTTGTTGAAAAATAATTATTTTTGTTTGTAAAGTCATAAAGGAAGAATATATATTTCTGGTAGAGAACAAAAATCTGTGATAGGGCGGTCCAGTCCTCTAGTAAGGGAACATCTGGAGTATGTTTTCTTTAAAATGTCTGTGTCTATAAATTCATTATCTTTATCTCTAACCTCACTGTTTCACTTTGCAATCTTTTTAAATCCTTTTTTGAAAATCAGCAGTTTTGGAGGGATCATTTTGGAGTTTTGGCATCCCACTATTTACTTCAGACTTTCCCATCTTGAATAATTGGGCATCAACCACCAAACTTGATTTACTCAGTGTTTTCCCTTTACTCCAGGGCATGTACTAACTAAATAAATCAACCCTGACATGGGATTGTTGGGGTTCTCCTTGCTAGCCTCCTACCACTGTGAAAACAATGTATTTGTTCCCCTTTTTCCTCCCTGTATTTTAGCCAATTAATAGTTAAAAGGACTACTCTGCCAATTGTTATGGCTAATACATTTCTTCAGGAGCTTTTAAGAGGGAGTTTGTTGAAAGCTTTTTAAAATCCAAGGGAGTGGTGCCTACCAGAAGACCTCCAAGTGGACCCATTCTGCCAATCCAGATTGGTTGGTGTTTCTTTGTTGTATTCATCATCAGTACAGCTGTAGGGAACTGATGTATGGTGTCAAGAGATTAGCACTCCGTTGAAAAATTCCAGACTAAGCTGTTAGGTGAAGCATTTGCATTTAAAATGCAAAGCCATATATTCTGACACGGTGAGGATCTTGTCTCGGTAAGATATTGGATAAGTACCAATCAGCGTTCCCCCATTTTGGAATTTGTATGCACTTCTAGTTCCTTAAATTATTATTTGCAAGTAGCTATGCATTCAAGTGAGGCTAGAATCTTCTTGATAAATGCTCAAGTAGCAATCAGTTAAGGTAAACTAGCTGTAACAAGTGTCAGTTTCTTGTAAAGCACAAAGATGAATAGTGTCAATAAGGGCTAAACTTGAGCAGATAATTTCTACAAGCTCTTCAAAGTCATTGGCACTAGACACGAGGCCAGTTTGATCTAGTGCACAAAGGAATAACACAGCACAATCTAGTGAAGATAGAATTATGTGTTACAAGAAGCACAGAGCTGTTATGCCAAACGAGGGACGCTTAAACACTTGTCAGCTCAGCTCATGTCCTATTCACAGGTTGTGAACTAGGAGTCAATTTTTCAATGGACTCTCCATTCATTTGTTGGTCTGCTCATGACTGTTGCTTCAACTGTTCCCTCTTAACAGTACAGTGCAATCCACTTTTGTCCCACATGCCTTCCTACGCAGCCTAATGGAGCTCTGCTTCACCCTGTCCTTACTGTGTTGCTCCTCCGCTTGACAGGCAATGGTTTGACTGGACAGTTAAATTGGTCACAAATCATATAAATCAATCTTAAATAAATGCTGGGTGTGTGTTTTAAAGCCTTTAAGAAGTTAATCTCAGTAGTCCCTAGCGATGTCGATGGCAGCTTTGGATCGGCAGTATTTTCGTACGTGCAAGTTTTTTGCGAACTGATTCGTTGGGCATTTGAGTTGTTTGGTGCTGGATTGAGCTGGTCTGGTGATCTGATTGACAAAGTTGAACATGGTAAGTGAACGCATTTGCTGTATGATGTATGGCATCTCTATCTGAAATGGTATCCCTGCATTGGGCTCCTCTAGTGTGCAGAAAACACATGGAAAAATATATCCTGTGCCCTGATATCACCATTTATTTATTTATTTTTCGAATTTCTACCCCACCCTCCCAGCCTGACCCTTGCCATGGTGTTTCCTACACAGCTGACTGCTACTGGCAAGGGCCAGGGACACATACAATATGTCATCAGGGCACAGGATAAGTTTTATGCTACAGATTTACTATTTGGGGTAGTAGCCACATGTTTCTTGTCACATGTAGTTCCACCCTCAAAAAGTGACCAATTATTTAGGTAAAAGTCAGAGAGATGAGTTTTGAGCAGAATTTGCCAGTTTAGTCTTACAAGTGGGTTACTAAACAGAAGTTCATTGTGTTCATTTCGTAATTATCCAAGTATGCACTTTTATGACTTTTAATGAACTTGACCGTCATGAGTAGGTAGACCACATGTGCATAACATTTACAGCAATGAGTACTGAGGTTATCTTGAAAACTTTGGGGTTTTACTGGGATGTTTCAAAGTGCTGTGGGCAGTCTCCTAGATATGAAAGAAGCAGGTCTGTCTACATCTCCAGGATTATTCATAGAGTTTAGAATAGGCAATATGGTAAACTTTGTGGTGGAAATCCCTGCAAAAGCAGAAGGAATGTATGGGATAGCCTGAATAACATTTTCCAGGGGTGAAGCAAAGCTGATAGTATTGTTCAGAGCCCTAGGAATAGCAGAAAGGCAGGATATAAATTTTGTAAATAACAACAACAATATTGTATCAGGATGATCAAAGTGATAATATTGTACAGATTTCATGTTTCCTTGTTAATATTTAACAATTAAGCATAGAAGCACACTAAACTGCGTGCTTCTGGCTGCAGCGGTGCATGCCCTGTTTACATCTAGGTTAGATTACTGCAATACACTCTACATAGGACTGTCCTTGAAAAGTGTTTGGGAGCTTCCATTTGTACAGAATACTGTAGCCAGGATGTTGATGGGAGTCGGTCATAGGGACAATATCACTTCAGTCTTGGCCTATCTACACTGCCTTTCAATTTGTTTCTGAGCACAATTCAAGGTGCTAGTGTTCACCTTCAAAACTCTACATGGTTTGGGACAAACATACCTGAAGGCAGAGGTCTTTGGGGGCCGGAGCGCGCCGGAGCACTGCTGTGCTGTGGCCGAGGGATGCCTGGAGAGCACCACTGCTGGGTCTCCCAGGCCCATGCAGAAGCGCTGCAGCTTGGGGGAGGCCTGGAGAGCCCTGCCTCTGGGTCCCTGGGCTCGTGCAGAAGCGCTGTGGCTTGGCGGAGGCCCAGAGAGCCCCGCCCCGGGTCCCCTGGGCCCGCGCAGAAGCGCTGCGGCCAGGGGACGCCTGGAGAGTGCCATCGCTGGGTCCCCCAGGCCTGCGCAGAAGTGCTGCGGCTCAGGGGAGGCTCAGAGAGCCCCACCACCGGGTACCCCAACCCACACAGAAGCGTTGTGGCTGGGGGAGGCCCGGAGAGCCCTGCCGTCAGCTTCCCCGCCCACCACTGAAGCGGAAAGTAAGGGATCTGTGGAGGTGGGGTGGTGGGGGTTTG
>NW_015169219.1:130389-157493 GCF_001447785.1 Gekko japonicus
CTCCTTCTTCCTTTCCCTCTCTTTCTTTCCCGCCTTCTTTCCTTCTCTTTTTTCCTCTTTCCTTCTCTCTTTTTATCCCCTCTTTCCTTCCTTCTTTCCTTCTCTCTACTCTCTCTCTTTCCTTCCCTCTTTCCTCCTTCTGTGGCCCAACTCTAGTGAGAAGGGGTTTAAACTTTAAACCCCTTCACTCCCCCCCCCCGCAGGCCAGCTGAGGAAGGGAAGGGGAGGCTTTTGAACATGCCTCCCCCCTTTTGCTTCCCCTTCTGACACCACTTCCAGTGATGTCAGGGGGCATGGCATATGCTAATAGCCTAGTAGCTCATTAGCATACTATATGCTAATGAGCTCCTGCAGCTCTTTTTCTATGAAAAGACCCCTGCCTGAATGACTGCCTAATCCTTTATGAACTTGCCCAACCATTATGATCATCTTTGGAGATCCTGGTTTGGGTGTCCCTGCCTTCTGAGATTAAGCAAGTGGCAACCTGAGAGAGGGCCTTCTCAGTCATGACACCAAAGCTCTGGCACTCTCTCCCCAGGGAGATTGCCTGGCCCCTTCTGCTGCCATCCTCCGTCAGCAGGAGAAGACCTTCTTTTTGTTTCATTTGGCATTCCTCAGTGATCCCTTCCCCTTCCTAACCAATGTTTTTATGTTTTCTATGTATTTTAACACTGTTTTAAAATTATTTTAAAAATTGTTTTCATTATGTACGGTTGAGAGGAGGTTGATTTTAATGGTTTTATAATGTAATTTTATCATGTATGTTTTAAATTGTTAGCCACCTTGGTGACCCTTGTAATAGCAGAAAGTTGGGATATAAATTTTGTAAATAATACTAATAATAACAGTAGTTGAAAGTGGGCTACAGGACACAGGCTCTTCTGTTGGGCAACCAGGGCAGAGGCCTGATGTGCTATTGGAAGCATTCCACACTTAGGATCCCCCCTTTATTTTGTTTGCATGCATGATCCAAGACTAGTGATAGTCTCATGTCGCTAGACTCATGCCATATGTCCCCAATGGAGCTTGTACACCAATGAAGGGGGGAGGATGGCAGAAGGTGCAGAGTGGGTAGAAGGACCTCAGTGTAGGTGAGGAAGTGACCTTTGAGGGGTGGCAGAAGTGCAGGGGGGAAATCTGAGGGAATTTGTATGCTTTTGAATTACCTTCGGCTTAGAAGCGAAACAAAGGGGGAATTGGCACAAAAGCACTCTCAGAAAACACAGGGAAATAGAGACCAGAAAGAGAACTGAGCACTGAAGGGAGGAAAATCATTGCAGAATTAAAAAAAACCCAACGGACATGCACAGTGAAAGCAAGGGAAAACACCTGTGCACAACAAGCCAAAGACAGGCCCAAATAATTTACACTTATTATATATGGATGACTTGAACATGTATGGAAAGTCATAATCAGATATTGATTCTTTGCTAAATACAGTTTGAATATTCAGCAAAGATATAGCAATGGAATTTGGCCTTGACAATTATGCAGCATTACCACTGAACAGATGAAAGATAACTGAACAAGAAGAAATCAAGATGCTAAACAACAACTTCAAAACACTGGACTTTGAAGAAAACTATGAATATCTTGAAATTTCGTAAGCTGACAACATCAAACATACCCTTGTTAAGAAAAATACAGCCAAGGAATATTACCAAAGACTTAAAAACTTACTGAGAGCTAAATTAAATGGAGGCAGTATGGTAAGGACCATTAACACACAGGCAGTCCCAGTTCTAAGATACACAGCTGGCATTATTGATTGGAAACAAGCAGAATTAGAAGCAATAGATTGCAAAACTCTCAAGATAATGGCAATGCATCACTAGAAGTGATGTTGATTGTCTTTACTTACTAAGAAATTTAAGAGGAAGAGGTCTCCTGAAAATTAAGTAAGCCGTTGAAGAAGAAAAACAAGCACTGAATGACTACACCAAGAAAAGCCAAGAGAAATTTCTACTTGGTATACAAGGCAGACTTATTTAAGGTTACAGAAACCACAGAAGATTACAACAAGTTTGCAATCAAAACTCACTTTGACAACTGGAAGGAAAAGCACTTGCGTGGGCATTATTAGAAAGACATAGAGAATAAAATTGATATTGAAAATACCTGGAAGTGGCTCCAAAATGGGCACTCAAAGAAAGAAATGGAAGGACTCATTCTAGCTGTACAAGAGCAGACACTCAAAACAAGTAGTATGAAAGTCAAGATTCAGAAGACCAGTGATAACAGCAAATGTCAGCTTTGCAAGACAAAGGGTGAAACAATCGACCACATGGTCAGTGCCTGCAGTAAAATTGCACAAAGTGACTATAAGGAACGCCACAATAGAAATTGCAGCTATTTTGTTGCTTTTGAATCTTTGCAAAAAATATGCCTTGCCATCAGCCAGAAATTCATGGGAACACAAACTAGACAAGATCACGGAGAATGATGAAACAAAGATTCTTTGGGACTTCTGACTGCAAACAGATGAACACCTGGAGCATAACACCCCTAATATCACAGTTGTACAGAAAATGAGAAATAGGATCATTGACACTGCAATCCCAGAAGACAGCAGAATAGGGGAAAAAATAATAGGAGAAGATCACAAAATACCAAGACCTACAAACAGAGTTAGAGAAGAAGTTGTCATTGGAACCCTTGGAGTAGTGACGAGAAGTCTCAAGGAACACCTGGACACTTTGGGCACTGAGCAAATAACACGAGCTCACCAGAAGACAGTGTTGCTTGGAACAGCAAGTATCCTGCAAAGGTACCTCTGTAATTCCCAAGAACTCGGCTAGATCTTGAACTGCAGCACACCATCTACCAGTCAAATATCTGACTGTGACAATTCATAATAGTTATTAATAGTCAGACTATTGGCCTCAAATTTGAAATAGGAGCATATAAATTTACACATAGATTCTAGGCTTGTGGAATGTCATCACTGCTTTTTTCAATTAAAAATGAAGAGTGGGCACAGATTTATCAGTCCTCTCCTGGAAGTCAGGATTTGCCACACACTTCTGTCCATGTAAAGATTGTGCATTTGCTTCCAGGATTGTAGCCAGCTATTGGGTATAATCCCAAATCAGTGGTACCATTGAAAACTGATAAAAACTGATTAAAATAACATTTTCTGCTACTTCTCCAAATGATGAATGAAATAGATGACTTATTCAGCTATCATATTTGTACAAGTGGGGACTGCAAGAAACTTGCAGGGTGGTTATCCCAATATGAGGTTGGTTGGTTAGGCTGATAGTACGTGACTGGTCTACAATCACCCAGACAGCTTCCACTAGGGTTGCCAAGTGTGAATTGAGCCGCAGCAGGGGACTCCCGGCTGGTGGCTCAACCATAGAGTTTTCCCTCGGATGACCGTGGCCCCGCCCCCAGCATACCTGGTGTGCCCGCGTCACTTCCGGGTCCCATGCACATCAGGGTGGAGTTCCCCCTGGGGCCTGATCCGCCGCCGGCGGGGAACGGGCTTCTGGGGCGGGGTTTTCCCTGCCCCCCGAGGGGACTTGGCAAGCCTAGCTTCCACCACAAGATGGGGATCTGAGCCTGGGTCTTGCAGACCCTACTTTGAAGCTCTAACTGCTACACTACACTGACTTTCATAGGGTGGCTGCTGTTGAACAGTAGCAAGCAGACAGGCCTAGTTGAGTCATGCAAGTCAGGTGGTATTAAGTCATCCAGAGGGTGCTGCCAGGTGGAACCTGGAGACCCCCCCCCCAGAATTACAACTGATCTCTAGACAGCAGATCTGTCTCCCTGGAGAAAATGGCTGCTTTGGAGGCTGGACTCTGTGGCATTATATCCAGCTTTCCTCCTCAAACCCCACTGTTCCCAGGTTCCACCCCTCAAATGTCCAGGAATTTCCCAACCAGGAGTTGGCAATCCTAAGGTGAATTGATCTCCACCCAACAGCCAACCTACCTTTATCTGCCTCTCTGTCTTCAGCTTTCTGTCTCCACTCCCCCATAGTCTCTACCTAGGAAAGTTACAGTCTTTCTCCACAGTGGGAACCAAAGCACCTTACATTATTTTCTCTGCCTTTTTATCTGCACAACAACCCTATGAGGTTGACCTGCCCTAGGTGGCAGGGGGCACCCTCCTCCTCATGGGGGGCGCGTGGCAGGTGGCGACAGCAATGACGGCGGCGATGGTGGAGCGGCGCCGGTGGAACGGCCTGGCGACCCAGTGAGCATGTGGGCAGCGGAACCTGGATGGAGGCGGAGCTACAGAGGCGCGGTGACGTGCGGCACGGTGGAGCCAGTTGGACAGAGCCAAAGCTGCAGCCAGCGCGTGGCCGCGCCCTAAAAGGAGGCCGCTGGAAGAAGCCACTGAACTAAAAAGATCAGCTCCAAGGCACCAGGAGGAAAAGAACACCGGAACAACATCTATACCCGAAGCCTGCCGGAATAAGAACCAAAACAACAACAACAAGAGCCGCTCTGCTGCCTGGGTGCTGGTAGGTAATCACCTCCCCTGTTAATGTGGCCCTAGATAGGTAATGTAATCATATGTAAACTGCTCAGAGACCCTTTGGGGTTTGAGCGGTATATAAGCTGAAAGTTAAATAAATAAAATAAAATAAAATGTAGGGGTGAGAAGCTCAGAATATTTAGCCATTCATACTGCAGGAGGAATCCTCCCCAATCCCAGCTCCAGTTCTGCTTTTGCTTCCTCCTCCTCCTCCGCCCTTCCCCCTTCCCCTGCCTTTTACTGACAGAACCAGTTAGAAGCCCCCCCCCCCCCCCGAAGAAAGTTTTAAGAGACAGCGGAGCCCACAGCAAAAGATGTAGGGGTGAGAAGCTCAGATTATTTAGCCATTCATACTGCAGGAGGAATCCTCCCCAATCACAGCTCCAGTTCTGCTTTTTCTTCCTCCCCTCTCTCTCTCTCTCCCTCTCCCTCTCCCTCCCTCTCTCTCTCTCTCTCTCTCTGGCTATCAGCCAGTCTATCTCTCACTGTCAATGCGGCAGGGCCTGCAATAGATCCCTGTGGTGGCCATTTCAGAATATATTGGGGGGATTCAACCCTCCCCGATGTTTTTTTAAAAAACTTTTTGGGTTTTTCTGCAGACCCCAGAGTCCTCTGAGTCTGTAGAAAACTTGTTGGAGAAGAGTGTGCCCTCTGTTTGCAGAAATAAGTATCCACAAGCAGAGGGGACTGTTGAGCATTAGGGGTATGTTGTGTCCGCTGGCCGCCACCAGATGCCAGAGCACACTTCAGAGCTTGAGGATGAAATAACAATAGGGACTAGGATCCTAGTCTCTCCACTGGGGGACCAATGGGACCATGGCGGGACATTCAAACCCGCCAATGGAACCTAGGGGTGTGTCCCCAGGGATGTATATAGTTGGCCACCCGGCCGTTGTGTGGTGTCTTGGTTGTGTACCAGTTGAGCACTACATCAATCTCCCACTACACTTCAGGGTACTTGGGGCCATCCCAGTTTTATACTCACAGTACCCTTGTGAGGTAGGGATAATAGATCAGACTGAGAGAGGAAGTGATTTAGCTACCAAGTGAGTTCCATGGCTCAGAAGTGATTTAAACTCAGACACATTTCAGGATTCTGTTTACTATATCATACTGGCTACTACAGCAAGAAGACAGTTCAATGGATAGTGGGCAGGACTTGCAGGACTAATAGCTGTATAGTGAAAATCAGTGAGGGATCCTATGTGGCTAGTGCCTTAGCCTAATAACTCATCTGGAACATGGCCACTGGAAGAGTTCCTACAATGAAGCGCTTCAGTAGATAGAAGAACTGGGACTCAGTATCATAAGGCATTTCTTCTGTACTAACTCAGAGGAAATAATGTCACCCACACTGTCGCCAACTCTAGTTCCCAGAACACCGGTGGTTTTCTTAGAAGTTTCCTGCTTAAAGGCTTAACTTGACCAGGGCTGACCTTCCTCAGCCTGTGAGATATAACAAGTTCAGTGCCTGAGGTGAGGAATGACACAGGAATTGAGGAGGTCGTAATCTTAAAGCGCATCCCTTCATCATTTTCCTGAAGCATCATACTCCTGTTTCCCTGGCTTCTGCATGTGATTAATCAACCGTGTTTGTGGAAATGTTTGCCCCATTGGCACATTGATTTTATTTATTTGTTTATACCAGCTATATATATGTGTACAGATGTATATCTTCAGATGTCTATTTTCTGCCTCAGCAGTACATATCCAGAAGTTTAACAGTAACATCATGTTTTTGTTCCTTTGCATCTATAGATTTTGTAAAGATGGGTCTGACATGTTAAGAATGATGTTTTAAATAATGGTAGCAAAATGCCAAACAGGGGAGATAATACATATAAAAGCAGTCCAATAAGAAAGGCAAAACATGCACCTGTATAAACACAGGTAGTGAAGACAAACAAGTAGAGAAATTTATCTTGGTTTCTATATCAAAGCACCGCTTACTTCAATGGTGTTTAATCCCAGGTAAGAGTGCACAGGATTCCCATTTAAGGAATTGCTTTTATAAGGCCACAGATTCAGCTACAAACATGATATTTTTTTCAGTGATAGAACTTCACAGAATTACAGTGTGCAAAGAATAGTCATAAATGGCATTTCATAGGAACCGCTGTAAAATAACCTTTTGCCTACAGAAGCATGAGTTATATAAGACTCCGTTATCCCACTGCATATAACGAGCTTTAGAAATAGATGCACCATGGTGTAGTAAGAAGGCAAATGATGAGACATTTAAATGCAAGTATAATTTTCTCTGAGCAATTTCTCAGAAAATCAATACATAGTTAAGGACAGACACGTTGAACTCAGGCCAAAGAGTCTATGAGCCTTTCCAGATGAACAGTTCAGTTTTCGTGCCAGCATCTTCTAGAAGACATGGTTCTATCTTCTCAATCAGGACAGGTGTGGGCAGTAGTATAGTTGACAAATTGGCTGGAAAGCCAGATGCTGCTCACACTCCCTTTTCTCTACCACTGTAAACAATCAGCTAAAAAGAACAGCCTGTACCCAACCACTACACTCAACAGGTTGAATTGCTTCTTCCATCTTAAGGAGTCGATGTACTTGAGTGATCATGTGCAGGTAGATTTTGTTGTTTCAAACAATAAAATCCAGTTGCAAAGGACATTGAAAGCGAACTGAAAGTGCAATATTGTGTGTTTTAAAACTGACTCAAATGGTTTTTCCTCCAACAGAGGATGCCACCCAAAGTTTCTAGGCCTTCTAGAGAAAAATAGGAACATATGCAGGTTGCCTGGTAAGAAGTAATACTCTCCCTCTTACCTTTTCTTGCCCCAGTTCAAGGAGGGATACTTAGATCATTAAAACAGGCTTCTGAGCAGCATATCCCGAGTTGGGAATGGAACTCCATGACTAGATGGGTGCTGCACTAGCGATTTCCATCGTTGATCTAGAAGCATGAGTTATGAGTTACGGAGAGAAGCCTGTCGTCCAGGTGCTGTTAGGCAACCCCTCCCTGCACAATTGTCGCCCTAGGTAGGATCTGACTACAAAAATGTAGGCAACCTGTAAACCGCTCTGAGACCCGGTAGGGGTCATGAGCGGTATAGAAGTCACATGTAAATAAATAAATAAATAAATGTGTATGGAACTCTTTAACACTCATAATGTTTTATTAATCAACAATTTGGAAAGCAGAGCACAGGGCTGGATTAAATCTACCCTGCTCCCATCTTAAAATGCTGATGTTAGCTTTTTCAAAAGGCTATCTGGACACAGTCCACTCTAATCCAAACTCTTTGCAGTTCAGCCTTTGGAAGGCAAAAGTGGGTGTGTGGAGACGCAGGGGTAGATTTGGTTTTTTGTGTTTGCATTTTACTGGCTTTATTTTTAATGCTTGTGTTCTAACAGTTTTGTTTCCGTAGCTGTAAACCACCTCAAGCAGGCCATGGAGCTTTTTTGGTGATGGCAAGGTGCCTCTACCACTGGTAGACATCGTCTGCCTTGACCAACCTCTGGTATCTTTCCTTGGTCATCTGTGTATAGACTGACCTAGTTCAGAAACAGGTTACAGACCTGTGGCTATCGCACAAATGAGTTATGTTAATGTAACCTATTCAATTTGCATATTCATGGTTTGCATAATCTTCTGCAGCAACAAGATTGGTATAATCCTATTCCAGATATTGTTTAGTGGTCACACGTCTGCATGCAGTCCAGAAAAACTGTGAGATCAAAGCACTGTTCCCCTTCTTTCTTAGCAAAGACAGGAGCATGAATGGAGATACTCTGATCTAGTATTGCATCACCAGCCTTGCACAAAAATTATGGCCAAGTTACTTCTGACATTGTTATTGTAGTAACATTCTGAGTCTGAGAACAAGTTGCAGTAAAGCTGCAAGTTAATTGAAAGTTTCTAGGCATAATTGGAAAAGATAATGGTTTCCATACAATCAGTGTTCATCTCCAAGGACATAGCAGCCACATTAACCCAAAGAGGAGAGGGCACACCTTGTCATTACTCATTTTTGATATTCATTGACCACAACCCTGTCTTTGCTTTCCAAATGTCCTTAAGACTCTCTGACCTAACTGCAGCTTATTTCATTTCAATAACCCTGTTTCCCAAGGCCACGCTATGTTTCAACTCTTCAGATTTCACCTTGCTTTGGGAAGCTGTTGATCTCACCCCTCTGACAGAAGCCACCCCTTGAAGAAACTACCCCATGTCAAAAACTGAATCTGTTTATCTGAATTTCTCAAGCTGGGGCATGGAGACTTCTGTGGGGCTGTGAGAGTACTCTTGGGAGGTCCATAATGCTTTCGCAAGAATAAAGGGCAAGCCTTCTCTCACCCATCTAGCTAATGTGAAAATTGAGACTTGTTGTCTTTTTTAAGGATTGGGGCAGATGCTCTCTTTCCCAGGAGGAAGGGATGAAATCTGGTTCCTCCTGTTTTGAAGAGTGGACGCTCATAGACACACCAATGTCTGTATTTAGCTAGTCTAGTATTAACCAGAAAATGTACTGATTGGTCACTGAGCACCAACAGGAATTCAAACGGATTGAATGGCACAAAGGAAATATAGTCCTAATGGAGTCACCGTAATTAATTCTGGTATAAAACAAAATTGGTTTTCACTCTTTTTTTCCAATGCAAAGGTTTCCACAACCACCTTGTTGTAGGTTAAACTCTAGATTAACTCCCAGGCATCCAGGTGTCCAGAAAGCCCCTATCTAATTGCTCCCAGAATCAACTGGGAAAACTCTGTGTTGCCCCTGCCACACGGGGGTGGGGACACGGACAAAGTGCGGCTTTTTAAAGCCACACCAAAAGAGACACGCGGTGGTGGGATCACGTAGATCCCCTGAGCCGCCACACACTTCCTCCCCGGCACGATCAGATGCCGGGGGGAAGCCACTGACCAGGAAGCAAGGCAGCCGAACTGTGCATGTCTGAGCATGCGCAGTTTGGCCGGGAGCCGGGATTGCTACAAACGAAGAGCGCGCTGGCGATCCCACGGCCGCGCTTGATGCGGCATCCCAGGTAAGTCCTCCTCTGGGGGTGGTTCTTTTTTACAGCACGTTATTGGCCTGAAGGGACGGATCGGGGACGGGTGCGAGCCGATTCCCAGATGTTGCGGTGTGCTCGCGCCCATTTGCTGCGCCCCTGATCCATCCCTCTCCAGGGCCAAACTCTCCCATGTGACCGGGGCCTGTGTGTGTCTACCCATTAATTTGCTACTCATGGGAGCGGGGTAGACAGTCCCATTGGATTAACATGTTCAGAAAATACATACAGATGATCCATACAAATTTTTTTTTTTAATCTGAGGGGGGAAATCTCAAGTGTTAAAGGTGCTAATTGAAAACAAGACAACAATTATCATTCTGCATTGTTTAATCACTAGATGATTCATGAAGATGATATATATAGAAAGGGTAAGTTACTTTCATGGCTTAAAGAGAACTGAAAATTCAGAATTGCCACTAGGTCCTTTTCAGGACCTTCAGGACTACTGGAATGCTGCTGTCATTTTGAAACAAAAACCAGTTACATATATCAATTTTTATGATAAACATAACGAGGATGAAAAACAGGAACAATTGTTCAGTCTCTATTGCCATCTTTGGAAAATGCCGAATATTTCAAGGTTTGTAGCATTTTCTGGGCTCTAATCCACTACTGATGGCCCAATACTATGGCAAATCATTTACATCAGGCTTTTATCTTGCAAAGCATTCCAGAAGGAATTCCAAATTACAGTATTCAGAAATAGTGGGAGAATGTTTCAGTTTTTTTAGGCATTCTGTCACAGACTTATAAGTTATCAGTCTTCTGCAAAAGAACTTCAAAAGAAGGCTGCAGCATGAAACGCCCAAACTGGGATTTGCTAAGAGGTTTTACACACATAGGAGCTGCGGTGGCTCAAGTGGTTAAGACGCTGAACTGCAGGCTGTGGAAGGTCGGTAGTTCGGCAGTTCGAGACCCGAGTGCCGCATGACGGTGTGAGCTCCCGTCTCTAGTTCCAGCTCCTGCCAACCTAGCAGCTCGAAAGCAAGAAATTGCAAGTAGATAAATAGGTACCACTTCAGTGGGAAGGTAACAGCGTTCCGAGCGCCTTGGTGTTTAGTCATGCCAGCCACATGACCACGGAAACGTCTTCGGACAGTGCTGGCTCTTCGGCTTTGAAACGGAGATGAGCACCGCAACCCTAGAGTCGGATTCGACTGGCTTTCGAGCAAGGGAACCTTTACCTTTACCTTTACACACATGCATATACAGGGAGAGAGAGAGAGAGAGAGAGCTGACCAATGCTTTGGATTTTATGACTCATGGCGGGGGTTAATTCTCCTAACAAAACCTGGGATATCCCACCCATTACAGATGTTAACTAGCTTAGGATAACAAATGAATAGTTGATGTACGTTTCTTGATTAGATCTGATTTTTATATACTCATGTTTCACCCTGTATTTTTTAATATACTCTGTGGCCTCTTGACCTTACTGTTTTTTCCTCAACCTTCTACAAAAAAAAGTTTGCATAATAATAATTGCATCTGAGAAGTGGGCTCTAGTTCATGAAAGCTTCAGCTGAAATAAAAAATTGTTAGTCTTCAAGGTGCCACAAGGCTCTTGTTTGTCTTGCAAAGATTTTTCTTGCCACTCTAAAAATTATAGATCTTACACAATTATAGATCTTACAATCAGGTGAGGTTTTTTTTTTAATGCCCTTATGGTGCATCTTAGTCATGTAAATCCACCTGGTCTTTTAAGTTATGAGTAAACATAAAATGACTGCGGCAATGCCAAAATCTATATAATGCTTCATTTTTAATGTACCCGTGTAGCAGTTGTGAAAACAGAAATTGTATTGGGAAGCCACAGGGGTGCATGATGAATGGTGCTTGTTTTCTTTTGGGTTTAGTTCATGAAAACATTCTTATGATTAAAGTTAATTGCCACTGGGAAGACAGGTACAAACAAATCATTACTACTAAATAACCATGAGATCTTTCATAATAAAAATAACTTTGACAGAGGAGACCTAGTTTCAAAGTTTGCTACTTTATTGTAAAAGAAAGAAGGAGGCAGGTGTTGGTGCTCAAGGACCATTAAGGTTCAGCCAGATGTTCCACAGGCTAGAGATGATGGTCAAGAAAGGCCTATGGTCAAGGGCCTCTAACCTTGAAAGAACACTGAGGAGGGCAGTTCCGTCTGTCTTCCAGTAGATATTGGCTGGAAGCTGGGATGCACTCTGTAAATGCCAGTGAAAGTGAATATGCTGAGAACTCCTGGTCACAGGGTAGGACAGAGTAGGAGGATGGACATTAATCTCTGTGGTTTGACTCAGGAAGTATTCTTTCCGCAAGAGTCAAAATGACACTAATCAGGAAGAATGTTCAGTTATTAAATGCACCACTGGGTCCTTTAAGTATCACTCAGTGGCTCATGAATTTCCATTAACCTAGATAATCCATCTACACTTGCATGGAAATGGCAAATGGAAATAGGTAGCAGGATGAGCCTCATATCCACTGCTACTCTTTGAATCTTGCCTTTTATTCCCTTAAAACATGTTGATGATTCTTAGCTTTAGTTTAAGCCCCATGCTGTCTTATACAACAGATATGACACTTTCGTGCATTTAGAGCTTTCTGATTGTTCATTTTGACGTGCACAGCTTTTCTGTTGACTCCTAACTGTATTAATAACTTACTAGTTCTTGCGAATCACTCAGTCAACCCGCCTCCATTTTAGGAACCACCCTTTCCTTTCTTTCAAAATAATACTGTGCCTCAGCTTTCCTTCTGTGTAACTCTGTTCACTATCATGACTGCTCTTTCTTGGGACTTTCTTAAGACCATAGTACAAAATAGTTCACCTTGCCTTGAAGATAGAATGGGAAAGTAAGGGGTGGGCTCTAGACATCAGCTTCTGATTTGAGGGAATAAAAGCTTCTGGGGTAGGATGGGTACTGTTTCTTCCATGAAATGGGAGGTGTTAGTGAAGGGGGGGAAATTTAGAGTTAAAGTATGTTGGGTTGGTCAATAACTATCAATTAGGGATTTCTAAGTCATTCGATTAAATAATTAAACTCCAAAAAATTGTTTAATGCCTAATAAAGTTTTTAATGGAGTTTGTTGCCTGACTTGTTGAAGCCAAAACTAATTAAAGCACGCAACAGAAAATCATGCATAAGCAATGTAATTCATTCATAGCCCACACTGCAGTAATTGATTTGCTGCAAATAGGCCCTGCAGTGGAAAATATCCCAGAGTTCCTCATTAATGGATTTTTTTTTAAAAAAAATCCACAATATGCATTGATAACAAAATGCTTACTAGTTGCAGTCATCAAGCTACTAAATAGCTACATTTTAGAATGTTGACCTTTTATTTATAATTTCTTTTGGTTACTTTTCTGCATTGATTCATCAAATTAACTCATGTATTATTTAAGCTACATTTTGCAACATTCTTTCTCCAAAAAAACCCCATAGGATTTTCATTTTGTCCTCATAAGAACCCTGTAAGGCGGGCAGGCTAAGAGATAGTTCTTCCTAAGCCAAGGCCTGCCTTTTTTAGAGTAACCAAGCTGTGCCAATATCATATTGTTAGTTATATCCAGGAATCCTGTAAATAGGGTTGTAAGAGCCCTTGGACCTGCCAGTGGGGGAGGGGGGAGAAATGCCAAAAATAAATACAACATGTCTATGTGACCTGGAAGTGACATAGGCACATTGGGGACATCGGGGTGTGTGTGTGTGACATTCTGGTTTTGGGGCAAAACTCTATGGTAGAATTAGCTTCTACCATAGAGTTTTGCCCAAAACCCAGAGTGTGGCCCCGATGTCCCTGACATGCCTATGTCACTTCTGGGTCACATAGGCACCTTGCATTGAATTTTTGTGTTCTTCCCTGTATTAGGGGGGGTCTGGCATCCCTATCTGTAAAACATGGCACTTGTCATCAGTCAGCCAGGGCTCAGCGAGAGTGAGGACTCCTTAGGAGAAGAGGAGCCCTGTAATAGCCATCTCTGAGTCAGCAGAGGCCAGCAAGCAGGAAGGTGAGCTGTAGGCTTGTCAGGATTCACAGCCAACAGCTAGTGCAGAACCTTTGACACCCTCCAGCCCTGATTCAACAGGTGAAACTCAGTTGATAGTTTCCAGCCCTCCATACCACTCACACCTTTAGAGCGCCACAGATGGAGGCTATGAACAGAACTACAGGAGACAACATGACAAAGTACACACCTCCTGGCCTGATGCTAGCTGCATGAGTAGCTGCAGGATTACTCCCGAGCAGCTGGCTAAAAGCATGACCCTTAAGCATATTGTTATAAAAATCAGTCAAGGGAGGCTATTAGGTAAGCAGCAAGTTGAAATCCCTCTGATTTTGCAACCACTGCATTGAATCCTGCCTTTACTCTGTGACTCTTTGGACTGTCTCCTGAGTCTGCTTATGTGTTGCTTCTGAACCTGCTTGTGAATAATTCTTGGACTCTCAGACCTTGCTGTATGGACTGATTCTTGGACTAGACTCCTGATTCTGTGCTTAACCTTGGACTGGACCTTGACAATTCTTGAGTTGGTGCTCTTGTCTTACTTGCTCTGTGTTCTGACAGTGTGCCCTATGCTGCTCCTGGCCTGGCTGGCAACAGTACTGCTCTTTTAAAAAACAAAATGGTGTCAGACGGTCCACTCTCTCAAGTCTAGTGGGGTGAAAGGGAACAGGTAAAAATGGTTATGTTTGTCATGTTTCGTAACAAGCCTTTTGAGGAGAAAAAGCACCATATAAAAGTGATTAAATAAATAATTAAATGTCCTGGGAAACAAGTCAAGCCAGTCATGAAAGAGGGTAGATGTTACAATTCTAGACTACAACTGGGGCAAGCCATTTTCAAATACCAGATCACCGTGATAGTCAATGGGTGACCTTGGGTTGGTCATTCTCTCCCACTCTAGCCTACTTCATAGGGTAAAGATGTTGGGAGGATAAGAGGGGAGATCTATGCGTGCCACTTTGAGCTCCTAGGAGGAAGGGTGTGCTAAACATGTAGTAAGTAAAGGCAACCAATGAAGTTGTTGGGAAATAGGTTCTGATTAGACAAAAGGATTTTTTAAAAAACTCAATGAGTTATTAAACTGTGGAATTCACTACCAGTGGATGTTATAATGGCCATGAGAATAGATGGCTTTAAAGGGGTTAGGAAGATATATGGAGGCAAGGTCCATCAATGACTACTAGTGAGTAAAGAGAATGTCCATATTCAGAGGCCTCAAACCTCTGAATACCAGTGTTGGGAGGCAGCATTGGAGAAGGTCTTGGCCTCTGTGTTCTGTTTGTTTACCCCCTCCCCCCCAGGAGCAGATAGACTGCTGTGGAAAGAAGAAGAGTTGGTTTTTGTACCCCACATCTCTACCCTAAGGACTCTCAAAGAGGCTTATAATCACCTTCCCTTCCACTCCCTGCAACAGTAGGGATGCCAGGTCATACGTGGCTGCTGGTGGGGGAGGGGGGGTCCTGATCCTTCTCCGGGACCTCTTTGGCACATGCACTTTGCACGCATGCTGCTATGATGTCACCCAGAAGTGACGTCATCACACAGGGCATGTTGCAGGGGATGCTCTATTATTTAAGGAAAAACTCTATGGTGTTTCCTTAAACAATCGAGTGCCCCCTCACAATGTGCCCAGTGTGATGATGTCACCTCCAGGTGACATTATTGTGCCGGGTACGTTGGTGCAAACAAGACACTTTGGGGGCAGGGTTCCCCCCACCGGCTGAATCAGGGCTGGCGGATTGGGGGCTGTAAAAACGAGCAAACCCCTGCCCCCATCAGGGGAGTGGGAACCCTACACAACAGGCACCTTGTGACGTAGGTGGGGCTGAGAGAGTCCTGAGAGAACTATGACTGGTGCAAGGTGGAGGTGCCCCATCACCCACCCCCACTGGTGGCCACGGAGGACCTGGCAACCATAACCTTGCTTGGTATTCAAACTCTGCCACTGAGTCAGATGCTTCAGCGGCTGTACATAACGTAATCTACAACAGGTATGTCCAACAGGTAGATCGCAATCTACAAGTAGATCACGGTGGGGTTAGAGGTAGATCACCAGCCCCACTTGGTCTCCTGGTTTTGGTAAAAAAATGTTCGCAGTTCTTTCTGGATCTTCGTCTCTCTGTTTTGTTTTTGCTTATTTTGCTTACCAGTAAATGACAGAGGGTGCATTATAAATGGGGGGGGGCCGCAGTGGAACACAACTTTGGTGGGTTAAAATCTAATTTGAAACTAATTTGAAACTTTATTTTTATGGTGGTAGATCACTGGCACTTTTGGCCAGAAAAAATAGATCACTACCTGTTTGAAGTTGGACATGCCTGATCTACAACATCACCAAGGAAGGGGAACATTTTAGGAAAGTGGTTGGGGGGGGGGAAGATCACAAACACAACTCTGTAGAGCAAATACAAATATTGACCCTTGTTCAGATATCGCTTTCATGTTCTTTACAAGACACAATTTCCAAAACAGCTTGCATTCATGCTCACTCAGCCTTGATGTGTGCCAATGGGCAGACTACTCTCCTCTCTTTCTTTGCCTTATTCATCTGAGACAATTATATTTATATATGAGATTATATTCTTAAAGGCAAAAAGCAGAAAAAATAAAATAAAAGCTCAGCCTCAAGTACGCTATAGCAAGCCCACACACAGGAGAAGTGAGTGAATTAATTTTGTGTTCTTCGAGTTAGTGGGGCAAACCCAACAATGCTAGGGTGTGGTGTACAATTTGCAGCGACAAGAGGATGAAAAAGTCTTTCAAGCTCTGCTGAATGGATCAAAGCCGGCACATTCCAGCTTTATGGAGGAGTTTCATTGGCAGTTAATTCCTGCTCAACACCCAATAAAAAGCAAAAACAATAACGCTCCAGAGCCTCAAAAGAAGGATATTCACAATGGGGGGAAAACTCAAGACAATGTTAATACATTAAGAATTGTTCTCTTGAATAAGTTTGATGTCTTCAGTCCTGAGGCCAATTTGCAGAGCCAGCTCCTGGTTTTCATTATAACCTGGACCCTCAAGGTTTCCAGGCCAGATGTTTTTCCAATCAACCTCAGACACTCCAGAGCTCAGGTGGCAGGCCAGGAGAGGGTTGTGCTGCCATTCCAAATTGTAATCTGAGCTGGTAACAAATGGTTCAGATAACCACTCTGCCACAAGCCAAGTTCTATTTATGTGGCTGGATCCAGCCCGTTTCACTCAATCTCATCCAGTTCCTCTCCATACTATAGCAGCACCCTACCAGGGCTATTTTTGGGCCAGAACGCACAGGAACGGAGTTCCGGCTGGCTCCTGAGTTGGCCACGCCCAGCAGGAACTCATTAGCATAATAGGCCACACCCAACAGCAGAAACCCATTAGGATTGGCTACATTAGGGGTGTGTGGCCTAACATGCAAAGGAATTCCTGCTACAAAAAAGCCCTGGGTGTTGACAACAAACAAGGTCAACAGAATAAGAAGCAAAAGGTGGGTGTGGCTGGATGACCACACTTCTGGCAACATGGGGGTGCGTCCTAATGTGCTAATGAGCTGTGCTGTCAGGGGTGTGGCCTAATATGCTAATGAGTTTCTGCTGTTGGGTGTGGCCTATTATGCTAATGAGTTCCTGCTGGGCTTTTTCTACAAAAAAAGCCCTGACCCTAACATTGTGCGCACTCGTCCCATGATTCTCAGAACAACCATTTTTGAGAAGTCTAAGAGCCCGCCTCTTTCCTTTCACACCAGTGGAAAAGCTGGTTGGGTCCTCCTGCCTGTGGCCTGAAAAACATGGGTCAGCCACATGTCTGGCTGTGACAGGAAGTGTAAGGTGGAGGTGGGAACTTGTGGAAGCAAGGAGCTTTTCCACATTCCTGTCTGGTGTGCATTTGTTGGACCTAAAGTTAACACGAGAGTAAGTTCGCCGCATGCAGCATATATACTGGAGTGGATGCTGTTATCGGTTGTTTAGTGCTTTCACATGGGTATCACCTTAACTAACCTCTTGAGCATGGAAACTAGTTAGGGTTGCCAACTCTGGCTTGGGAAGTTCCTGGAGATTTGGGAATGGTGTTGGAGGGCAGAGTCTGGAGAGGGGAAAGAGTGGATGCTGTTATCAGTTGTTTAGTGCTTTCACATGGGTATCATCTTAACTAACCTCTTGAGCATGGAGACTAGTTAGGGTTGCCAACTTTGGCTTGGGAAGTTCCTGGAGATTTGGGAATGGTGTTGGAGGGCAGAGTCTGGAGAGGGGAAGGGACTCTGTGGGGGATGTGATGCCATGCAGTCCACCCTCTAAAGTTCCCCTTTCCTCCAGGGTACTGATCTTTGTAGTCTGGAGTTGTAATTCCAGGAGAATTCCAGGCCCCATCAAGAGTCTGGCACACCTAACACCAGTCCTGTCCTCCTCCTTCAGACAGATAAACAGAAGACCAGGTTGGCTGAGAACGTACATGGTTTGGGGCAATCCAGAGTGCTGAAAGGGCCATCAGATCCACCAGAGGAGCCTCCTGGACATCTAGAGTTTTATGTGTTTTGGAATTATGAACATTCTTCTCAACAATATGATTTAATACTTGCTCTTTTCACAACATATTACAATAAACAGTATGCATCCTTTCTTGGACCCAATGCTGAACACCTTCCACAAATGAATATAGCTCAACTGATTTCAAGTTCTCTTGACCACCGCCCTGTCTTGAATAATTGTGTGTGTGTGTGTGTGTGTGTGTGTGTGTGAGAGAGAGAGAGAGAGAGAGAGAGAGAGAGAGAGAGAGAGCGCAAAAATGCTTGAAGCATATTTGTCTAGTTAGGCTACAGCTGACAAATGACAATTGTAATGGATCTGTCCAAACATTTCATATACTTGGGAAGGGCAACATTGACAGATTGGAAGGAGCGGAAAGTGATTTCTCTGTAATAGTGCAAGCATTTTGGCCGGGCACTCCAGAATCTGATGGCAACTTCATGGAAAGATATCCTCATTTACATTCAACAAGTCTACATGACAAAAACCTTTTTGTACCAGAGTGCAGTATCAAAGAGTCCTTTGTGTTCAACAAAGGGTTATAAAACATTTTATATCATCAAGTTGTTCGGTTCCATTCACTCCTTTTCCAGAGCCTTGCAGGCTTTTTGCAACCTCTTTCTGTCAAAAGACTGAGGCTTCCTATTCCCAAAATAGTTGTCCGCAGCAGGAAATTCTACCCAGTTCTCAGCCTGAGAAACAACAGAGCCGGCTATTGAGCTGAATCACCAAGAGTGAGATTTCCAGCACTTGTGTACATTGCTGATGGCAGAGAGAGAATGAGGGAGAGAGAGATAGTAAGAGAAAGAGGGAGAGACAGTCTGGTGAGAAGTGGTATTTAGGGGCATGAGAAAGACTGGCCTCTCATGAGTCACTTACTGCTATTCATATGCTAGCTGTACTCCACAGCATGAAAACTGAGATTAGATTATCAGCAGACTCTCTTCATCACATCCAGAGGGGAAGGACTATGCAAGCAAGAGCAACAGGAGACTGGTGGCATTTTAAATGCTAATGAGTTTCTGTAAGCATTCCAGGGCTACAGCTCACTTCATCAGCTGTGTGGACTGTGTCCTCAATAGGCAGGTATATATACACCCCAAGTCACAGGGGAAAGTTACAGGGGGGAAGGGCTCTGAAGGGCTCTGAAATTCAGGGAGTGCAGGGGGGAACAATCTAAACAGGAGGGTTGAAGGGCTCTGAAATTCAGGGAGTGCAGGATGAAATGTATTTATGTAAAATTCAAATGTAACCAAGAAATTAACTGGTTATAATTCAGTCTTCCGAGTTTTGTTAAACTGTTTAAAATCTGTAATGGCTGAGGAATGCCAGGTCAACTTGGTTTTGTCCCCAAGATTCAAGGAGCTAGTGGGCACCAGGAAATCCATTAGTGGTCACCATGGGATACTCGAGGACCACACTGAAAATCATTACACTACTGAATCATCCCAAAGCTACTGTCCCTTTAAATGCTGTGGCTGCTGTTTTGAGTAGCCCCCAATGTGTGCAGCACTGTACCCAGCTTGGCTTGTTCCCTGTTTCAATTCCACTTGCAAACTGAATGCAGAAAAGGAATCCTTCTGCAACATGAAATGATTATGACACAAGATGTTTATCCCTCAGCCACATCAGCCTCTTGACCCCAGCTGATCTCTGAGAGATGCTCTGCTAATAACAGCCATCCTGCTTTGGCAATTAAGCTGAGGGAGAGACCAATGGCACAGAAGCTTCATGGAAGAACCAGGGCTATTTTTGGGCAGGAACGCACAGGAACGGAGTTCCGGCTGGCTCCCGAGTTGGCCACGCCCAGCAGGAACTCATTAGCATAATAGGCCACACCCAACAGCAGAAACTCATTAGAATTGGCTACATTAGAGGTGTGTGGCCTAACATGCAAAGGAGTTCCTGCTACAAAAAAAGCCCTGGGTGTTGACAACAAACAAGGTCAACAGAATAAGAAGCAAAAGGTGGGTGTGGCCGGATGACCACACATCTGGTAACATGGGAATGCGGCTTAATATGCTAATGAGAGGTGCAGTCAGGGGTGTGGCCTAATATGCTAATGAGTTTCTGCTGTTGGGTGTGGCCTATTATGCTAATGAGTTCCTGCTGGACTTTTTCTACAAAAAAAGCCCTGGGAAGAACTAAACATGAAAGATGAGTGCAAGGACTGCAGGCAATGTTCCAAAGCCACAAATCTCATCACTGCATCCTGACTGGGAAGGTCATTTAATTTGACATGAAGTAAGACTGGGAATGGGGGGGGGGGGCGCAGGCTGACCTGGATGGTCCAGGCTAGCACAATCTTGTTAGATCTCAGAAGCTAAGCAGGATCAGCCCTGGTTTGTACTTGAATGGGAGGCTACCAAGGACGTTCAGGGTCACGGCACACAGGCAGACGATGGCAAACCACTCTGCTCCTCTTATCACCTTGAAAACTGTACGAGGTCACCATGAGTCAACTGGGACTTGATAGCACTTTCCACCACTACCTTGGTTGACTCTTTCTGGAACCTCAAAGTGGCATTTCCATTTATTTCCCTGGTTCTGGGTTGATTTCTCTCTTTCAATAGGTCTCATATCATTGGGATCACTGGGGCGTGGATGGGCTTTCGTTCATTTGGCGTCCTAAGATTTAGCAACAAAAAAGGTCTATTTTGCCAACATACAATAAGACTTTCAGAATAGATAGATACTGCAGGGCTCTCTTTGTAGCAGGAACTCCTTTGCATATTAGGCGACACACCCCTAATGTAGCCGATCCCGCGAGAGCTTACAGAGCTCTTCTTACAGGGGCTACTGTAAGCTCTTGGAGGATTGGCTACATTAGGGGTGTGCCGCCTAATATGCAAAGGAGTTCCTGCTACAAAGAGAGCCATGCCTAACTATAGCAGTGTTCTCCAAACTGGTGTTTAAAGTGAAGGTCCAGACTCCCAGCACATGCCTCCGGCTCACACATTTTTGTGTTTGCTCAGGAAGAATGGCTCCAGAGCAATCTAATTTATGCATTAGTCAAATCGCCCGCTCACAACTTTAATGCCAGTAGCTCACAAAGTAGCATTTTTGCTCACAAGGCTCTGCAGCTTAGAGGGAACATTAATCGTGATATGTACTGGAGCATCTATAAGGCCACAAAGTCACCAGAAGAGACAACTTCTGCCCAACTCAGCATATCAAAAAATTGTTCTGTAAATCACAGCCTTGTAGCTTTCGGCACACGCCACATTCTCTTCCTTACACTTGCAACCATGAGGACTAGAAACTTCTTTTTATGGAATATTCAAAAATCAGGACCCAGGGCAATATTCATGTGCTTGCTTATTATGTGTATATAAATATGCGTTTGCATGACTACAGCTGTTGGGAAGGGCCAGAAGACCTAAAAAGCCAGAGTGAGAGGAAGGGAAATCCATCTGTCCATCTCACGCTGAGAGGTAACAGCCTTGCATTTCGAATCAAGATGCACAGATGGTTTCATTGCAGAAAGGGCTGTATTGTTGCCGAACTGAAGATGCATCCCTGCATGGGGTCTGCTGAGCTCATTGTAAAAAAAGGCAGGCACTATTCTGTCTGGCTTGGCAAGCGCTCCCAGGTTGATCTATCTAATATTAATGAGGCATTTATTCTCAATCAAGGAACTCTGTAAGCATGTACATTTACTCCTAATGGGTTGTGCTGTTAAATTAATTAATACCATTTAATCTTTATACTTTGGGTAGGATGATGTATGGGAGCCCCCTTCCTCCCCACTCCCTGCCCCAGCCTCACGTTGCTGTATATGAACAGTGTCAGACTGAATGTTTGTGCTGCCAGTGAGTCTGCTAATTAGCGAAGGCTTTGTTAAAAAAAAAAGACAACCGAAGAGTGCACGCCAATGAGCATGTGCCGTGGGACATAAGATGCAGTCGTAAGGAGGCCATGAAATTAATGGCTAGCATATTTGGAACCAATAAAAGAAGAGGAAGCTTTGCACAGCCTACAGAATGCTCTTGTTCCGACCCATCATTCAGTCAAAGGCTCTAGCTGAAGGATTTTCATGGCCATTAGTAATCCTGGAAGCTATTATGCTAATAAATGAGAGTCAAGAATCATATTTCTGGCCTTAATTGCCAACTTTTCCCTTGGCAAGGTATCAGTCGCTAAATCATGTACCTAGAGAAGCAAAACTCTCCTGCTGACTCATGTTGTCAGCCAGTGGAGGTGTCTTCTGATTAGGTCCATTTCAGGATTCTGAAAGGAGCCAGGGGGTTCTCTAAGGCAGTGGGTTTTAACCTGTGCTCTGGGGAAACAAATTCCGCCATTCCTTGGGGTTCCTTGGTATGATAATCAAAAACGGTAGGCAGGCATCCTTAGAAACCCAGCTTGCCCACCATAACCAATCTGCACAGGATGGGGTGTGTGTAATTGGGTGTATTGTGTAGGCTGGGTTGTACTTTCTGTTCTCTTTAGCTGTCATGCCTGTACTGTGCCTGAACCAAATGTCCTCCCTAGAACATTGCCCCAACTCTCTGCAAACATGCAGGAGTATCAGGTTGTATGACAGAGGCAAGATTTCCCCTCCATTTTCTTTCCCTTTACTGATTGAGCCACCCTAGTAAGGTGTTTTTGTCTTTGCTGAAGAACTCTGGCTGTCCCACCCTGTCACCATATGATACCTGAGAGAAGGATCAGGAGCCTGCTTTAACCAAAACAACTTAAATGGCACTCAAGGCATTTTGAAATTCAAAAATAACAAAACATTTTATTTAACATAGGGGGTAAAGGGCAGGTGAAATCAGGTGCTGAAATTTCTGAGGTAAAAGCAGTACATGCACAGACTTTAGTTCGTATGTTTTAGGCTAATGAAAGTTTCATAAGCTATTCATAGTTACTTAAATCTTTATGTTGAGAGGCTTTTGTTCCAGTGTTTTCCCATATATTCCAGTACACTTTCTTTGAGTATTCTCTGATTCTTTTGGTTTCCAGAAGGTTGGTATATGCTTTCCAGTAAATGCCAGTACTCATCTTGAGTTTTTAACTGACTCTTACGGTCTCTAAGGGCAGTTTCTAACCACACCAGACCAGAGATCACTTTTCAGAGCTAAGTCTCTAGATCTATCCCCTTTCCTTGGCCTGAATGGGAGTCTTTGCCTACTTCCCAAACTTCCTTGCCAACTTTCCCCAGTTCTCTTGTCTGTGTTAAATTGCTTTCAGTCAGGGCTAAATTCTGAAACTGTCAGTATTTGACTCTTCTCAGCTATGGCTGTAATCTAGTTTTATGGGAGAGGGAGAAAAGCCTTTCCATTCTCCACACCTCTATCATGTCTCCCCTTATTCATGTCTTTTGTAAGCTAAACAACCCTTAGTGTTTTAACCACTTAGGGCTATTTTACCACTTAACCAGTTCCAAATTATTGCCTTAATTACAGTAACCTGTTATGAAGTTGCCACAACCATGGAAATAGGAGTGGTAGCATGTTACTCAAAGAGTGTGTACTTCCGTTGCACCCACAACTGAGCTTGAATCTATTTGCATGAAGGGCATGTGGTGTCACCATCTCTGTGTGCAAACAGACGAGCACTTTGATCCATTGTCGTTGCTCCTCCCAAACAGATTTAAAGTGTTTGACCAGACAGCAACATCTGGCTCCCGTCCTGCAGCCATCAGCCTCCCGTGCTCTCCCCCGACTTACCCGACACCACAGAAAGTCTGGTGTTTATGGATCCTACAAGTTTCACAGTGCTTCTGCGAGTGTCTGATCACTCTCTTGCAGGATGGAGCCTTTTGGGACGTCCAGTCTTTCACTTCCTGTTTTGCCACCATTTTCTTTTTTAGTCTTTAGCGTTGAACAAATAAGTGGTTATGCACCCAAGGCTCGTTTAGAACAGCTTTATGCGAGCCCTGGAGTGAGCAGGCAAGGATGGGCAGGATGGCAGATGGGGAGGTGCAGCTGCTGGCAGCGGGGCTCAGGCTGCGCCCAATGATGATGTTGCTAGAGAAGGGCTGAACGCTGGACTCAGCGGGGCCTGGTAGGTGAAGCAGCCAGTCCTGCTCAGGTCTGGCGGTGGGGTGGGCAGGATGGCAAAGAGAGGCGAGGTGGATGCATAGGGCTGGAGCAGGAGGCCAGCAAGAAGGTGGTGGCAGCAGCGGGCTCGATGCCATGGAGGAGCTGTCAGTGGCCTTGGTGATCAGCGCAACATCTGATCACGACTCCCCCAGTACAAAACCCCCTGGACCAAGCCACCCATCTGATTGCAGGCTGTGTGAGATGATCCTTATGCCCTGTGGGAATATAAATTCCCCTTTATTAGGTACGCCCTATAGTTACTCTTTATAGTTCAGTTGGATCCTGGGCTTCAGTCAGCAGAGGCGGGTAGAGAGGAGCGATTCCACGCACAGAATATTTGCCCCTCTCATTTTGTGGCTGCTGCAGGGAGAATACCTCATCAGAATGACAATAGGACACCTCTGAATGCGGCAGTCGGACGAGGTACATTACACAGTGCCAGGAGGCAGGCAGAGCTCACTCGTTTCCCTTTCTTAACCTGATAATTAAATATGAAAATGGATGTTTAGGAAGCTAAAAACCCAGCCAGGGCAAAAGACCAGGAAAAATTATTTTTTTTGTAAAAAGCAACTATTTCCTTTTTGGGAGCTGCTTCTGATTCTAATGTTATGCTACTCTTAGTAGGGGGCGGGGGAGAGGAAATCTAGCCAGCAGCTCTCTACTGGTAATTAAGTAGCAGGGGACAAGAATTAACAGCTCCCCGTTCCCCTCTCCCATTATAGAAACACTAGCAAAGGGCATGTCGGTTTGAGTGATCATGAGTCACTGAAACTCTTTTCTAAAAGTCCTGCTCTGCCCTCCTTCTCTCTCTACCACCTGAGTTATGCAACTTCCTCCTTGCCCTCTGACTTCTCTCCATGACCTGCCTGTCTTGTTTTTATTGGCTGATCTTCTCTGATGTCAAGGAAAGCTGAGGTAGCCTGGGGCTAAGCGGTTGTGCTTGGGGGAAGAGGTCAGTAGGGACCTTAGGATGGGGGTCTACAACCTATGGCTCCAGAGTTAACTGTGGCCCAGTGCAGAACCAAACACAGCTCTTAAAAAAAAGAAAATGAAATGTTTAAATTAAGCTACACGGGAGGGTAAGCAGGATGGTAGAATAACCAGTACATGAAGGGACTGACAGGAAAATATTTGTATGGGGCTAAAAGGCTTCTTAGAGATGCTTTATGAAATGATAAAGGTGAATAGGTGCGAGTAATCCAAGTGCAAACCATACCCAGATTTATGCCAGTGGAGTAAAATAATTGCTCAGGGTGCTCCTGTGGATATTTGTTTTTATTTAGATTTATTTGGACACTTTTGCCCGCTTTTCTCCTCTAAGTATGCATTCAAAGTGGCTCACAATATGAGAAAACACACTTTTGTTCACTTTTCTCCTCTAAGTATGGATTCAAAGTGGCTCACAATATGAGAAAACAACAACAAACCATCAAATACAAAAAATCTACCCATCAGCCACAAACTAATCCACAGGGGAGGGGAGAGGAGGCAAAGCAGGTGGTAAAAGCTCTGCCCCCCGAAAGCAACAGTTTCTCCCCAGGTGCTCTTGTGCTCTTATGGAACCTTGTGGTGCTACGACCCAATAAAGTAATTGCAGCAACCAGAGTTTGGGCTTCAGCGGTGGCTCAGAGGTTAAGACACTGAGCTGCAGACTGGAAGGTCTGTAGTTCGGCAGTTCGAGACCCTAGTGCTGTATGCTGGAGTGAGCTCCTGCCTCTGGCTCCAGCTCCTGCCAACCTAGCAGTTCGAAAGCAAGAAATTGCAAGTAGATAAACAGGTACTGCTTCGGTGGGAAGGTAACAGCATTCCATGCACCTTGGCGTTTAGTCATGCCAGCCACATGACCACGGAAACGTCTTCGGACAGCGCTGGCTCTTCGGCTTGGAAACGGAGATGAGCATCACCCCCTAGAGTCAGATTCGACTGGCTTTCGAGCAAGGGAAACCTTTACCTTTACTAATCAAGATCTCAATTATCGGTGACGTTAAAATGCATATTTTCAGTGATGCAAATGCTCTTTCTTACACTGGCTCTTTGTCAGTCTTGTGCTCTGAATTTTGATGTAGTTTGTCACTTTAATTAAAATGTTGCTGTAGTACGGTTTCAGTTCCAAGGTCTATGGACTTTATTTGGTTCATTAAAGCCTGTTATGTATAATAGTATTGATGAATTTTTGCATGATACCTTGTTGGTACAAATTAAGTCGACTGGTTTCAGACTCCAGTGATCTGCATGAACAAAGCATCCCTTTTTAATTTTACAGAGATGTGCTGCTTGCTTATATCATTCTCTAGAGGTAATAATTTGCAACTGATGTGAGTCTTTCCTGAAGCATGTGAAGAAATCAAACCTCTTGTTCCAAGCATCTAATATTTAACATCATCAGTTCAACTTGGAATCCCTTGCATGATTCTGGTGGATGACAGGGCATGGCCATATGTCCTTCAAGAACAGTGCTCCAGCATCTTGATTGGACCCTCAAAGGACCTTGGAATCCACGAAGCATGGCCTGGCCAACTGGGGCTTATTCTGCAGAATGTCTAGGGGAAAGGCAGATCCACCCTAGATAGCTAGAATATGCCTTAGTAAAGCCTGCTAATTGCTGGGCCCCAGTGTTTTGTAAATGTGACACTAAACCCCTAGGTGCAAACACTGTATTTCTTTCTTTTAATAACTGACGACTGCCTTTCCCTAAAGAGCCTGAGATGGTTCATACAAGACTACCCCAGAGCATAAAAACAAAACATTCGTTATTAAAACAATACACCCAGACCAAATGAAATCAACCAAACAAAATGGACAAAACATATGACACGCTCCACTGAAAACTATCAAACTCCTCATGTCTCCTAGCAGCCCATTCCAGAGCACCAGAGGTCATTTCGGGGGGGATCGCGGGGGATCGCAGTTCCCCCGGGTGAGGTATGGGGGCGGGGCACATGACGAAGCCCCGCCCCCTGCTTCTGGCTGCCCCGCTTCCGGTCCTCATTTAGCCAGGAGGAGGCAGGAGAAGAGGGAGGGTAAGTTGCT
>NW_015169219.1:157604-161280 GCF_001447785.1 Gekko japonicus
GGGGTGTGTGACCTTATGACACACTTCCGGTGATGTCAGGGGGTGTGGCCTTATGACACACTTCCGGTGATGTCAGGGGGTGTGGCATATGCTAATGAGTTATGCTAATGAGTTCCCCAAGGTCTTTTCCTACTAAACGACCCCTGCAGAGCACTGGGACAATTCCTCAAAATGCAGGGAACGAGCTGGGGCAGAGCAAACATCTCTATGAGAGTGGACCACGAGGAGGAGCTGCTGGGAAGAGTGCGCCTGGAGCACAGGCATGCAACAGGAGATATGGCCCTTGGGAGATGTGGGTCTCAGGTCAGAAAAGACCACAGACTGAGCCCAGAAACAAAAGCATGCAGCCAGCACCAGTGCTCCTCTCCGAGAGAGGTAATACACGTGTCATGACTGCTTCTGCACCAATTGCAGTTTCTGAGCTATCTTTAAGGGCAGCCCCATGTAGAGGGCATTGCAAATTATTTGTTGGTACCCTGTTAGCTTCAATAGCAGCTTCATTTTTGATGATTGTTATCGGATAAGAAACATTATAATTGCAATCAGCAGGGCAATTTCCCATTTTCTTAGCTTTCCTCTCAGCTTCCCAAATGGCACTAGATGGTTGCCCTCTAGAATATCTCTCTGCACATCCTCTCTGGGAATGCTCCAGCTAGATGTAATGCTTTCTTACCATGGTTAATATAATCCATAGTTTGCAAACCCATGTCAGATCGCTGTTTCACAGTCACAATTGCAGCTGATCCTTGACTGAGGTACTCACATATAACCCTTAACTATGGTAAAGGGAAACAAAGCATAGTCTAGTGTTATGCCTGAGTAGGGCCATTTCAGAGCAAGAATGAGCTAATGGTGTATTTATTTAGAGTTAATAGACACAGGTTTTATTCCATAATGTTTTTCTCATGCATTATCTGGCACAAAAATTAATACCTATGATATAAAATGTGTGAAGTGTCCCTGAATATGACAAACAGTATCAGGGTGTTCCACACTTTAGACGGCTATAGAGGGTTTTTTTTTAAAGATTGCCTGCCATGTAGCATTCTTGATTCTGAATTACAATGCAAGCTTCAGGGCCAAACCGATAGCCTACACATTGTTATCATAAACACCACTGCCACGGGTGATATCAATATTGCAAGAGAAAATTAAAAGCTGAAAATGACAAGGGAGCTTTCTTCTGCTAACGTAAAAAACGGCAATGACATCACATTTGCAGCTTTATTGTCTCTTGTAAATCGCTCACAGAGTTGTGCACTCAAATTTATAGAACCGTTAAAGGTGCTCTAGTTTACTTCCACAGGCATTATCGACGCTCATGACTTCTGGGAAACAATACTTATGATACACAATATGCATTCAACCTCTGGTGCAGGGACTGTGATGGAATTTCTCCTTGCTAAGCAGATTTGCAGATGCTGATCACTTACTGAAGGTGTAGAGGTGTGCAAAAAAAATGATTAAAAGTTGAATCATTTTGCCCATTTTGGATTAATTTTTTTCCCCTTCCAATTTCTCAGGGACTGCTACCCTCACCCAAAGAATCTTACTTGCCAAATTCGAGGCTGATAGGAGAAAGCATCCCCATGTTATAGAACGCTACAGGCAAAATACCTTTCTGGGTATGACACTGTGGTTTTCCATACCATTTGGACAAAATTCCATAACTAATGGAACCTCCCTACCAAATTTCAGGCACATAAGACAAAGCTACCCATTTCTAAAGCAGTAAAAATTCTGGCTTTCCGGGTGGGCACCATGGGATTTTGGGCAACCCAACAAACTAACCAGCATGACTGAGCAGTAAGAAGCTGGTGATTGGGAAATCACAAAGCAAGGTACACATGAACACATGATGAGGTAATACTGATACACAAACAGTAATACATTTTGGATGACATTGGGGTGTGAGCATTTTGTTCATTCATTCACACAATAATATCTGAACCAAGGGCACTACTGAAAACAATACAGCACTCCATGAAATTGCTGAGCGGTCGGGTTAGAACGGATAAAAGGAAGTACTTCTTCACCCAAAGAGTGATTAACACTTGGAATTCACTGCCACAGGAAGCAGGAAGTGGTGGCAGCTACAAACATGGACGGCTTCAAAAGGGAATTAGATAAGCATATGGAGCAAAGGTCCATCAGTGGCTATTAGCCACAAGGTATAGATAGGGACTCTGGGGCAAGTGATGCTCTGTCATCTTGGTGCTTGGGGGGGGGTCAACAGTGGGAGAGCTTCTAATGTCCTGGCCCCACTGGTGGACCTCCTGATGGCACTGGTATTTCTGGCCACTGTGTGATACAGAGTGTTGGACTGGATGGGCCTTTGGCCTGATCCAACATTGGCATCTCTTATGTTCTTATGTAAATGGCACTAAAACTAGAGCAATAAATGATGGGAAGGGGAGGGGAAATCCACAGTTTAATCTGATCCCTCTCACAAAATTCAAGCAGTCAGTCACACAGACATAGCTTATCCTCTAGCAACTGCAATAAGCAAAGCTAGCTTCTCTTCAGACCCCTTACTAATTGAACACACAGGCTGCGGTCACACACGCTAAATAATCCACTTTCAATCCACTTTCAATGCACTTTCCAACTGGATTTTTACTGTGTGAACTGTCAAAATCCAATTTGAAAGTGCATTGAAAGTGGATTGAAAGTGGATTATTTAGAGTGTGTGATCACAGCCACAGTAAGTGTAAACCCAACAACATTAGTAATGGAGAAAAAAGGGAATGGCCTCATCACTCCAGTTTATGAGGCCTCCCACAGTAATCGAGATAGCACAGTATGTGGTGGAAAGTGGAAAGGCTGAGAAGGAAAAAAAAACCCGCCAGTCAAGACAATTCTGTTCTGTGGTAACTGTTCTCATTTGAAAACATCCTTGTCAAGAACATATCTGCAGATGCCAAGTCACTCTCTTCCCCTCACTGCCCTATCTCCCTCTATTGACTGAGAAAATAAGAAGCCAGAATAACTGTCAGATCTAAAAGTTCCCAACCATTTTTGAATGTCACTATTGTGGAATAACACTGCTGACCCATGAGCCCTGTTCCATTTTGGTCCTCCCAGGGCCTAGGCACTCAGCAGTTGTCCCAAGCCTCTGCCTAGGGATGTGCCACTCTCTTGAGTCTGCCCACAATTTTCTCACATTTCTTCTTCAGTACACTGCCACCAGCCGGCCAGTTTCAGAAATTCCCACCAAAAGGGCCAGCACTCCTGGCTTCCCTTCCTCCTTGCCATTTAAAGGCTCCACCTAGTGCCCACTTCTCCTGCTCCTTGATGAGTAGTTACCACAGGAACAGTTCACTGCACTTGCACACTCCTGGCGAAATAGTAATCTGGCAACTAACTGCCTCCCTTCCCTGGCATCTCTTTTAGATAGAGTTTTTAAATAGTGGGGGTCTGTGTGGTATGGAGAGCAACTACATTTAAATAAAAAAGAGTTTAGTGAAAAGAAAAGTCTGTGCACATTCTCTCCACAGCAACGGATTGAGCAAAGCCTACAAAGAAAAGGTTCAAATATGCAGTCCTCTGCCACATTGCCCTACACATGCCCTAGCTGATCTTTTTCTAAAGTAGGCTCTTACAACTTAAAATTTGTACCATTCTAAATGCCTCCACCATTTTTTTTAGTCTTTGTCCAGTCTGCATGCCCTTTGCG
>NW_015169219.1:161850-172536 GCF_001447785.1 Gekko japonicus
TTTTCTCTCTCTCTCTCTCTCTCTCTCTCTCTCTCTCTCTCTCTCTCTCTCTCTCTCTCTCTCTCTCTGTGTGTTCCCTTTTTGTAATTATTCTCTTACAGTTTGGAGCAATAGAGAGACCTGTTGCTGAAGCTAGCAGAGTCTCCTGTGTGGTGAATACAAATAGGTTGGGAGATACCTGAAGATTTTGAGGATGGAGCCTGCAGAAGGTGATGTTTGGGGAGGAGAGGAGACAGATTTCAATGGAGTATAATGCCACAGAGTCCACCTTCCAAAGCAGTCATTTTCTTCAGGTGAACTGATCTCTGTTGCCTAAAGTTCAGTTGTAATAGTGGGAGATCTCCAGGTGGTTGGGAACCTTAGATACAAAGCAGGACTGGAGGGTGAATGGAAAAAGATAGGTATGCTCACTACTACTCACTGCTCCTCACCCTGCAGCCCAGTTTCTGTTCTGTCTTTCTTTGTCTGCTTCCTTATTGCTACCAAGTTGCTACCAAGCTACTAATAAAAAACAGTTGGTTCATATCAACTGTACCTGTAAACATTTTTTAATATTGTTTTACCAGTTGGGTTTTAATGCTTGCAGTAGACTTTTAAATTGTATTTTGGCTATGTTGTTAGCCACTTCATGGATCTCTTGGTAAGAAAAAAAAATGAATTGTAAAGCTAATGAATGAGTAATTAATAAGTAACAAATCTCACTGGATTGGGGTGTATGTAATTTGCTTACCCAAAGCCCACAAAAGGAAATAATTAACAGCTAAAATACCTTATTGACTTGTTTAACCAAAGATAAGAAAAGTAGGCTGATTGAAACAAGTAATGAACTCCCTGGAATTTAGCCTGAAACGTGAAAACAATTATTAAGTGTTCTTAAGTTCTACAGCTAGAAACTTTTTTGTTTCCCTTTGCTTTCCCCTGCCTTCTGTGCCTCACCACTCAAGGTCTTGCCTCTTCAGAAGTGTTATCATAATGAGACAATTGTAAAAACTAAATAAAAACCCAAACCCACACAAAACACATCTCCATAAGTCTTTCTGTCTAAGACAGAAAGAAAGAAATCCTGAGACCCCGGGGCTGAGGGCAGTGGAACAGTCCAGCAGTGCCTCTCCTGCCGCCTGGCCGGCCATCTCCGGGCCGATCCACCTTGTCTGGCTCCCCATTGACCTCACTGCTGGCAGCACCATCGGAATTTCCCAGCAGGCACGTTGGTCTCCACTCTTCCCCTGGGGCTGCTGCACATGGGATTGGGGGGGGGGGGGCACAAGCGCCTACCTCTGTTCCAGCTCATCCGAGGCAGAAGCACAGGGCGGTGGGGAAGGACTTGGCAAGTGAGCCTCCACAGGGGGAGCTGCATGCACTGCGTGGGGTGGAATGCGGACGTGGCTGGCCTTGCCGGGGGGAGGCCAACAGGATAGAGACCTGCCCCCATCCCTCCTCAGCTGGGTGCTGGGCGCACCGGCTTCCTGGCAGAACTTACAGCAGGAGAAGTGGAGCCAAGAGCTGCTTGGCGCCCTGCAGAGCTGCTGGTGGAAGCGGGTGGTGGCAGCAGCAGCAGCAATATGCTTTGTTGGCCCTCTGCTGATGCTGGGGCTGAGGGCGAGGGGAACAGCCTGCCAGTGCCTGGCCGGGCGGGCGGCTCCGCCCCCAGGCACAGGCAACCATGGCAGTGCCGCCATGAGAGGCCTCAGCCTCGGCCATCACCGCTCTCTCGCTGGAGCATCCATCCCGCGCATCAGCTCCCAGCACACTGAGGCCGAGACGCTGGGTTCCATTTGTGTGGGTGGGAATCAGGCAACACAGCTAATGGATAGAGAGACCTTGTGATCGACACATGTACCCAGCCAACTGATTTTGGCATGCATAGAACGTTGCCACGCGAAAATACAATTATATATGAGGAAGGATGAGCTTCTAGGGTTGAAAGGAAAGGACCAGGTTTACAGACTAGGAAGAGGAACAGAGGAAAGCTTTCTGAAATGGGTAACACTTTAGCTCTTCCCGTCCTTTGTTCCCTTCCCTTCCTGGACTCACATTCAGCCAGTAGTGCACCAACTGCATTGGTTGCCAGTTGAGTACCGGATCAGATTCAAGGTTATGGTACTAACCTTTAAGGCCCTATGTGGCCAGGGACCAGCATACTTATGGGACCATCTCTCCCCATATGTGCCCCCCAAAACTTTGTGCTCTTCTGAACAGCACTGCTTGGTAGTCCCTGGCCTGGAGGACGTCTGCCTTGCCTCAATCAGGGCCAGGGATAAATAAAATCTAGATACAAGTTTGCATTTCCAAATTCATGTGCATGCTTACTTTCAGGAGCAATCCTAAAGCAGGAAAGTGTTTTTAGGATTGCAACCATAGCTCTGATAGTATTCATTTTCTTGAAGGGAATAGCCTGTCAGTCTTGCCTTATACTCTGACTCAAACAGCGGCCAGTCATTTGCTCCTGGCAAAGTCAAGAGCAGAGCAAGATGAAAATAGTGAATGAAAGGTGCACGGGATAAGTCTGGGATGCAGTTACTAAAGCAGGATTGCTAACTACTTGGGTAAGCCCCTGTGCCTTTAACAGCAGCTTGCTTTGTAGACACTAGTAGGGGATAAGACTAATTTCTGTGCTGGGGGTTTCCCAAACCTTCTTCAGGTGGCAGGTACTTTTGGAATGTTCCACAAAATGACTGCAGTGGGGCAGGGCAAACTACAAAGTGGCTACCATGGGGGCAAGATCAGCTATTTCCTTGGTGGAAGAGATGTTCTTTGGTTTCAGTTTCCAAAGGCAGAGGCCCTCAGGGAGAAGCTGCCAAACCCAAAGATGACAGGAAGTCCATATCTGTAGCCTGTGGTGATCCTGTCAAGTGTTTTGCTGGTCAGTCAAACTGACAGGGAGATTCGCCAAGCATGCAGACTCCAACAAACCCATTGGTAGGCCCCATGGTTCCTATGGGTCAACACAGAGGGGATCACTGCCATGGAAACCTGCATGAGCTATCTTTAGCTATCAAGCTGATAACACAACAACAGGCCAGAGTGCTTTTTTTCTTTCTGGACAACTGGCATACCTAACTTATAGGTACAGGAGACTTGCCAAGAAAAAAATTAGCTTCTCTGAAAAAGAGAAGATAAAATTTTCTCAGGCTTAGCAGCCAATCATATGTTGAACAGTGATTTTTTTCCCTGAGCTATTTAAATAATGTAAATACAGAAGCTAATAATTAACGGCTTGATCACAACCATATGTACTCAGAAATAGTTGCACTAAAGTCAACATGCATGGGATTGTGGTCTGAAGGAATGATCCTCAGCAGATCTACTCAAAACTCCCATTTTATTCAATGGGACTTACTCCTGGGAAAGTGTTCTTAGAAGAAGAAGAGATTGGATTTATACCCCACCCTTCACTTGGAGTCTCAGAGCAGTTTACAATCGCCTTCCCTTCCCCTCCCCACAACAGACCCCCTGTGAGGGAGGTGGGGCTGAGAGAGCTCCTTCGAGGAATGCTCTTGAGATAACAGCTCTGGGAGAGCTTGTGACTAACCCAAGGTCACACCAGCAGCTGCATGTGGAGGCATAGGGAATCAAACCCAGCTCTCCTAGATTAGAGTCCGTGCTCTTAACCACTACACCAAACTGGCTGTAGGATTGGAGCTGCCTATGTTTGGTGTAGTGGTTAAGTGCGTGGACTCTAATCTAGGAGAACCAGGTTTGATTCCCCACTCCTCCACTTGCACATGCTGATGCGACCTTGGGTCAGTCACAAGCTCTGGCACAGCTGTCCTTGAAAAAGAGCACTTTCTGTCAGAGTTCTCTCAGCCCCACCCACCTCACAGGGTGTCTGTTGTGGGGAGGCACTCAAGAGGTGGAAATCTTAGTACCATTTATTATGCCCCCTTTCTAAATTCTGGACAAGGTTTAATCAATGAAGTGAAAAAAATGCTTTTCTAAAATCTACAGGATAAAAAAAAAGAAACATCCAAAAGCTTAAATGTCAATGTTAGCTTTAAAAGGGAGGCAAATTTTTTTTTGAAGACCCACAGAATATGGAATGCTCAGATCAGCAGCTCTGCCCGAATCCCACAATTGTTTGCAGTTGTGTGGACGTCTGTATACTTGATGTGAGGCACTTGATTCTATGCAGGTAATTCTTTGGTATGAGATTTACAATTCCCATGAGTCACTCCAAACAAATAAAGTCTTCAGCCAGCAAAGATGCCTTCCCATTAGACCTCCAAGCCTATCAGCTGGAGACCAAGGCACTCTGATTATCTCTCCCCTCCATTTCACCTAATGATCATTCATGGGATTTGAGATGAGTCACCGAGGGCCTTTGATCATACCTCAGGCCTGCAAACAATCTTGCTGGCCAAGATAGGCTGTGGAAGGCCTAGGAAATGTACTCCAATTGCTTGTGAGAGTCTTACTCATTCTGCTGTAATTATGTCTGTAGCTGTTGCCAGGGGCAACAGGGACAGGTATTTTTGGTGCGGAGAGGCTTTTAGGTGTGTGATAATGGAGGAATGTTACCAGATGTTCAATGCGTTCTAGCTGTTTTCATGTCACCTAAATGCAGCTTCCCTCAGTTTACTTGGTTAAACTGCATATTGCTTCAGCACAGCAAAGATCCACTGGAAAATGCAGATCTGAATGAAAATGGGGTCGTAGGATGGGAAATTTGGGGCAGTTCCCTGATGAAAACTGCCAGTTGCCTCAGCAAGCTGAAAAGGCAGTGGCCTGAGGCCTAGTTTGAAAGGAAGCATTTCCCCAGTTTAAGGTGTTTTTTTAAAAAATAACAGATTACTTTAAAATCTCACTCCTAGATCTCCCTGACCCTGTTGCTTTGCATTTCCCATTACTTCATGCTAAGAGTTATACAGTTGTGTGGGTTTTAGCTAATGCACTTTAATTCAAACATACAGCTAAAAGCTACAGAGACCAGCCATCACTGAGAGAAGAGCAGTAGGGTTGCCAGCTCTCAGTTGTGAAATTCCTGGAGATTTGAGGGTAGATCCTGGGGAGGACAGGGTTTGGAAAGGGGAGGAATATGCACAAGATATAATACTCTACCCCCAAAGCTGCCATTTTCTCCAGGGGAACTGATCTCTGTGATTTGGAGAGCAGTTGTAATGCTGGGAGGTCTCCAGGACTCACCTGGAGCTTGGCAACCCTAAGCAGTTCTGGTTATTAGCGGGGTGCTTCAAACAAACAAACAAAATAACAGCTTCCGCTCCTGCGTTTTGAGGAACAGCCTGGCTGCAGAAATTAAATGAATTTTGTAATCCAATCTTAATGCTTTGTTTGTATGTATTATCCTGCTTTTATAACATTGGTTTTTAATTGTGTAAACTGCCTTGAGTGTCACTGAGTCAGGAGAACAATAAATGAAATAAACGAATTAAGCTTTTTCTGGCATGGATAGAAGTGGCGTGGGACTCACTTCCCAAGGTAAAATTCTGTTTTTTAGGGATCTGCTTGACTTGTAGGCTTGCCAGTCTCCAGCTGGGGCCTGGAGTTCTCCCAGAATTAGAGCTGATTTCCAGAATAGGGAGAAACGGTTCCTCTGAAGGAAATGGCAGCTCTGCCTGAAGGACTCTATAGAATTACATCGCCCACTGAGCTCCCTCTGCTCCCCAGACATTACTCTCCCCAGGCACTGAGGAATTTCCAAGCCAGAGCTTGCAACCCAGAGCTTAAGGCATAGAAGCAGAGCAGTAAAAAAAGAAAAAAGTTGGCAATCCTATTAGGGTTATTTTTTTAAAAACAAATGTTATTTTTCGTACTTATATCCTGCCTGTTTATTTCCCCGCCACCTTTAAGATCGGTCTGTTAAGAGGGAATTTCAACAGGTGCCTAGCCTGGCCGTGTATGATAAATTATTTTACATAGAGTATTAATTGCTTGATGATGAAATCTGGCCTGAGTCTCAGAGAGAAAAGTGGACTGTAAACAAATTCGACAAATAAATGTCTTTGATAACTGCCGCGGGCATGGGCAGAGACTAGGCTGCCGAGAAGAGGTCCTGTCCCTTTAATAAAGGCTTAATGGGATGTAATTTAGGAGGTGGGGGTATCTTCCTCTATGCTTCACCTCTCCATTGCTACACTCCACTCCTCTATTAAAGGGACAGGCCGGTGGTCCCCAGGCCAATTAGAACCCCAAGGACAAGGTGATGACGACTGAAAGAAGTAAGAAAATTAAAACAGAGAAGTGAAGAAACAGTTGCATTAAGGGACATAAGCCCGAAACAAAAGCCATTGTGCCAACCAAAAGAACACAACAGCCTTCTGAGTTCTCTTCATCCGGCTGGATGTTAAAAAGGAAGGAGGAAAGAGAACTCTTCAGCCATGATTTCAAGGCCTTTGTCTACATTCTGTGTAGAGTGCTTTGCGGTTTTCAGTGGACACAGGGTATGGCAGCAAGTATCAGGTTACAACACTTGGCATTCTAGAAGTGGGGAAAAAAATGGAAGCCAAGCAAGTGAAAATATAACTAATAATAGTTGATCAACAGACATGAGGCAACTAAAGAGAGTAGATCCTTCCAGAATATCAGTTCATGTGTATTTTTTATAAGGGAACAATTAGCATCCCCCCAGGACCAGTTTTAATCAGAAAAGGGCAGGAAACCTCCTGACAGCAACCTCTGCTGTATCGTACAGCCCTGTAGGCCAAGAGAAAAATAAATTTAAAAATCTCTATCAGCATGACAGCATTACATCACTTCCAGGTTTATCCTCTCTACCTACTTAGGAATCGCCAGAGAGTTTCTGGCGATTCCTAGAGAGGCACAACATCACTTTGGAGTTTTCCCTGGAAGTGATGTCATGCCATTGTGCTGACAGTGCCCTGTCTACTTCCTCCCCAAGACTTCCACCCAGTTGTGTGGAAAGGGGCAGTTGAAAGTATTTGCCGCAGATAAAATTAAGAGTTTGGGTATGGTGAGAGGCACAAGCCCTTGGGCGTGACTTGAATGGCAAAGAGCCAAAGAGATCTTGGCCCGTGACTGTTCGCCTGAGGCTTTTGCCCTTTGTCCTTGGATAAGCTGGCTCACTGGATTCAGCACTGGCCCAAGATACAGTTGGTGAGATAGATCCTATGCTATTGTGCAAAGTATGACGCTGTCTTCCAATCCAGACTCAGAAGCCTTCCTCCAACTTAAGTGGCTCTTCCTCCAAACAGAAGGAGAAAAAATTCCTTAGGCTCGTGGAAGGTTTTTTGCTCAGTGGGGTGGTAGGATAGGGTTAGATCCACCCCAGTTATACTTGTTTGTACATTTAAACTATTTCCCCCCTTGGCTGTATTTTAATTGCGTCTTTCTTGTTCGAAGCTGCATTGGGACCCTTTAGAGGGGGAAAGTGGCCAATAAATATTCTAACTTAACTGTGGACAAAACACCCATATCCCAGCCTGTGTTAACAATAGCACTACAGTGCAATAAGAAAACAAAACAAATAGCAACCAAAAAAACCCCCCTGTGTGTGCAATACCTCTCGGCATGACCCTTCGATCCTGGCCCTAGATTTACATGCTAATTAGTGTGCCGCTGATGCTTAAGTGGACACAGAGTCTGACTGTACTAGCATTGTCAAATGGAAGTATATGAACCAATTCTCAATGCTACTACTGTGACAGAACGTTTTGCCAATAATACTGTGCTTTCAGTTCCAAAATTAGTCCATGACATGTTGAATGAGCTGGGGAAAAGCCGAGAAACAGGAAAGTGGGGGAGGGAATTATGGACTAAAGAGGAGCTATGTCAAAGAAAGGTGAGGGGGGGGGAACTGGATGAGCAGAACTATAGATATTCTTCCTGGATGGTGGGGAAATGAATGAACACTGGAATTAAATCAGCAAGCAACTATTGCAGTCCAGGCTTAATATAATGATGAGAAGCTATATCAAGAAAGAACCAGCACTGTGTACAGAATCCTAAGTACACGTCAAGGGATTTTGTTGATGGAGGGCTTTGTCCTTCCCATCCCAAGGTGTTACCTTGAGGACACTCCCTTCCCCAGAAAGCAAGTTTTGAGAATCCCTGGCTTCTTGGGCCTTGTGCTCCTTGAGATGCAGGCGAGGCAGTGTGGTGCAGTGGTTAAGAACAGCAGCCTCTAATCTGGAGAACCGGGTCTGATTCCCCACTCCTCCTCCACATGAAGCCTGCTGGGTGACCTTGGGCCAGTCGCAGTTCTCTCAGAACTCTCTTAGCCCCACCTACCTCACCGGGTGCCTGCTGTGGGAGAGGAAGGGAAGGTGCTTATAAGCTACTTTGAGACACCTTAAGGTACAGAAATATGAGGTGTAATAACTACTCTATTTATTCATTTTCATTGCTCTAGTATGTACCCCTTATTTATTGACTCAGTTTCAAAATGTGTATGCTGCCTTTCTGACCGATCAGGACCACCAAAGAAGGCTGTTAAAAATATTATAATGTCATAAAAAGCAATTCAAACCAAAACTAAAATATATATTAAAAAAACACATAATATAGTAGAGCAAAGTGTGAGTCCAGTGGCACACACCAATAGCCTCAAGCTTTGTTCTGCTTCTTCAGACCAACATGGCAACCCTCCTGAACATCAAATAGGAATTACAGCATAGGGCAGGAAGAAAGGTTCATTGAGGGAACAGGAGACAAAACAGATAAGTCTTCACCTAGATGAATATCCTCAAGAATGTTTCGGTGCCATGACTAAGCAGGGTCTCACTTGGGTTGCCACTCGCCTCATCTCAGAATGTGGGGGCACCCAAATCAGGGCCTCAGGTAAGGTTGCCAGCCTCCAGGTGGGGCCCGGAGATCTCCCACTTTTACAACTGACAGCTGACAGAGATCAGCTTCCCTGGAGAAAATGGCTGCTTTGAAGGGTGGACTCTATGGCACTGTACCATGCTGAGGCATCTCATAAGAACATAAGAGATGCCAATGTTAGATCAGGCCAAAGGCCCATCCAGTCCAACACTCTGTATCCCACAGTGGCCAGAAATACCAGTGCCATCAGGAGGTCCACCAGTGGGGCCAGGACATTAGAAGCCCTCCCACTGTTGACCCCCCCAAGCACCAAGATGACAGAGCATCACTTGCCCCAGAGTCCCTATCTATACCTTGTGGCTAATAGCCACTGATAGACCTCTGCTCCATATGCTTATCTAATTCCCTTTTGAAGCCGTCCATGCTTGTAGCCGCCACCACTTCCTGTGGCAGTGAATTCCAAGTGTTAATCACTCTTTGGGTGAAGAAGTACTTCCTTTTATCTGTTCTAACCCGACCGCTCAGCAATTTCATGGAGTGCCCACGAGTTCTTGTATTGTTAGAAAGGGAGAAAAGTACCTCTTTCTCTACCTGCTCTTTCCCATGCATAATCTTATAAACCTCAATCATGTCACCTCTCAGTCGTCGTTTCTCCAAGCTAAAGAGCCCTAAGCGCCTTAACCTTTCCTCATAGGGAAAGTGTTCCTACCCTTTAATCTCCCCTCCCCAAACCCCGCCCTCTCCTGGATCTACCCCCCAAAGTCTCCAGGTTTTTTCCAACCCAGACTCGGCAACCCTAGCCTAAGGAAATGACCATAGTGATCAGGTAGGTGTGTAGAGGAGTAGGTGATCCTTCAGGTATGAGGATGCTAATACAATGCTGAAAGTCATACTTCCAGCAAACTCTTTAAATTTACTTGAGTTAATGGCTGAACCAATGTGCTGACTCTCAAATTTTACCACCTTGCTACCAGTGTGTAAACAGGGCTCCTCCAGGTAGAGACTGCACTTTCCACAAATGTTAGGTGCCATTTTCCCTCCCTCCTCCAATTTTATACCAGACGCCATCATGAGATTGGAAGCAGAAGCACCACCTTCTCCCTGCTTTGCTTTCTAGTGCTGTCTGTCACACAGCCAAATCTCAATGTTGTCATGCAATAAAAACAGAGTCAGCGCAATGCTTTCCGCCTTCCTTTTCTTTTAGCTCCTTGATGATGCCACGTTGCCAGTGAGATTGTGCTCTGCAAGGACAACTGAGGCCAAAGCAAGTCTGAGAGTAGTGCTCTCTGCTCTCACTCTGGGATCAGTAAAAACAAAAGAGGAAAATGGCTCTTGGCTACAACAGAAAGAATGTTTGCTGCTGCCAGGACCACAGCAGCAAAAAGTGAAAAAGTGAATGTCTCAGCCTCTCCAAAACGTCTCTTCCTAGTAGGGATACCAGCCTCTAGGTGGGACCTGGGGATCCCCAGGAATTACAGCTCCTCGCCAGACTACAGAGATCAGTTCCCCTCGGGAAAACGGGTGCTTTGGAGGATGGACTCTGTGGAATTGTACGCCACTGAGGTCCCTCTCCTCCCCAGACTCCATCCCCAAATCTCTAGGAGTTTCCCAACCTGGATCTGGCAAGCCTACCTTCCTATCCCCTGCTGGTGGCCAGAGGGGACCTCACACCCTTAATTTCTAGCCAAAATTCAGTTGCAAAGCTCCCATTCTTGATAAGGTTGCCAGGTTTCAGGCATGGGTCCTGAGGTTCGTGGTTCCTTTGTAGGGTCCAGAGGTCGATTCGGGGGGGATCACCGTTCCCCTGGGTGAGGTGTGGGGAGGCGGGGCACACGATGAAGCCCCGCCCCCTGCTTCCGGCTGCCCCGCTTCCGGCCCTCATTCAGCCAGGAGGAGGCAGGAGAAGAGGGAGGGTAATTTGCTTCCTCCCCGCCTCTCCCCACCCCT
>NW_015169219.1:174083-178998 GCF_001447785.1 Gekko japonicus
AAGTGATTCTTCTGGTACACGTTCAGTGTTGAAAATAAATCTCATAGTCTAAAGCAGGGCTATTTGGGGGCAGGAACGCACAGGAACGGAGTTCCGGCTGGCTCCTGAGTTGGCCACGCCAGCAGGAACCCATTAGCATAATAGGCCACACCTAACAGCAGACACTCATTAGGATTGGCTACATTAGGGGTGTGTGGTCTAACATGCGAAGGAGTTCCTGTTACAAAAAAAGCCCAGGGTTTTGACAACAAAGTAAACAGAATAAGAAGCAAAAGGTGGGTGTGGTTGGATGACCACACTTCTGGTAACACACTTCTGGTAACCACACTTCTGTGGCCTAATATGCTAATAAGCTGTGCTGTCAGGGGTGTGGCCTAATATGCTAATAGGTTTCTGCTGTTGGGTGTGGCCTATTATGCTAATGAGTTCCTGCTGGGCTTTTTCTACAAAAAAGGCCCTGGTCTAAAGCTTGAGTCCTAGGTAGAAGATTATACAGATATTTGGGGCTCAATACAGAGTAGCGTTACATAAATTGCCCCTTCACAAGGAGGCTGGGTTGGGAAATTGCTGACATTTGGAGGCAGTGTTTGGAAAGGGTGGCGTTGGGGGGTGTTGTTGCTTAGGGCGGATGTGATGCCTCCAGAGCAGCAATTTTCCCCAGGGCAAGGATCCCTGTACTCTGGAGTTCAGCTGTAATTTTGAGAGCTCTTCAGGCCCCAGCTGGAGGTTGGCAACCCTAAGGTAGTCTGGAGGTTTATTGTAATTCTCCTTGATTTCCCCCTCCTCCAGCACTCTCAATCCTTTCTAAGAAACAGGAAGAACTAGAGCTCCTCTGATCACTCCGCAGTCTTGTTCCAAAACATTGCAATCATGCTTTAAAAGACCCATATCTGGGCATTCTGCCAAAGCCAAAATGAAGCTTTAAAAAAAACCAAGACAAAAACCTGGAAAACATGATTAGGGGACAAGATTGCCTAGAGACAAGTCTATGAGAAAATATCACTCGTCCTTCCCCTAGCTTGTATTAATAGGAATATCATAGCTTTGACATCATTAAGAAGCTTTACATGTTTCCAGCTTTGCTTGATAATACAGAACAAGAATTCCAAGTGTGCTATTACGTTTCTAAGAGAATCCTGTTTTTTTTTTTTTAAAGGCCTTTGACATGTCTGGCAGCTCGTTGGAGGCAAATATTTATTACTATTATATTACCACAGGGATTTCTATTTACTGTTATATGGTTCTTACCATCCAAGTGGTAGCCGTTATAATCTGTCAAGCTGGTGGCCAGTGCTGCCTATTCTTGCAGGCAGAGTCTGTTATTTTTTGTAAGACTAAAGGATACAGATAGTTATGTACCATAGTTACTTGTGAGATATAAAGAAACACATAAGCCTGATCCCAACAATCTAGCTCAGAGATCCCCAATCTTCTTGAACTTGTGGGTACTTATGGAAATCTGAGAATAGGTAGTAGAATAGGTAGTAGACCCTTTCTTGGGTTGCCACACGTTTAGCCTCAGATGGTAGGGGCAGGGCTATTTTTCGGCAGGAACACACAGGAACGGAGTTCCGGCTGGCTCCTGAGTTGGCCACGCCCAGCAGGAACTCATTAGCATAATAGGCCACACCTAACAGCAGACACTCATTAGGATTGGCTACATTAGGGGTGTGTGGCCTAACATGCAAAGACGACTGGAGGGATATGGTCCCTATGACGCATTATAGTCAGCACTCTGGCTGCAGCATTCTGTGCTGCTGTAGCTTCCGGGCATTGTTCAAGGGCAGTCCCACACAAAATGCATTGCAGTAATCTATCTTGATGTTCCAAGCAGGGCATGCACCACTGTGGCAAGATCTTTTCTGCTCAGGAAGGGGCGCAGCTGGCTCACCAGCTGAAACTGGTTAAAGGCACCCCCAGCCACCACTGCTATATGTTTAAATGTTTACCAAACAGAAGCACCTCCAAGCTGTAAACCTGCTCCTTTAGAGGGAGTGCAACCCAATTCAGAACAGGGGATAACCCATTTCTTGGGTCAGACCTTCCCCCACCAGTAGCACCCCCATTTTGTCGGGATTAAGTTTCAGCTTGTTAGCCCTCATCTGTTCCAAAACTGCCTCCAGCCACCTGTTCACAGTTTCCACAGTCTCACTGGGATATGTTGGTAATGTGAGAGAGAGCTGAGTGTCATCTGCATATAGACATAGAGCTGCAGCGAGAGCTGAGCATCACTACCTGAAATCTCCAGATGACCTCTCCCAGTAGATTTACATAGATGTCAAAAAGCATGGGGAGCAAGATGGAACCTTGGGGACCTCACAGGGCAAAGGCCAAGGGGCAGAACAAAAGTCCCCCAGCACCACAGTCTAAAACCTACTCTCAGGGTAGGACCGGAACCACTGCAGAACAGTGCCCCCCAGTCCCAAAAGGTGATCCAGAAGGATACTATGATTGAGGCCAAGAGCTGTGATAAAATTAACATCGATGCACTCTCCCCGTTAATCTCCTGGCACCAAGTCTTTGCTGGAAGGTTTGTAGGGCTGAGGGGTAGGGATTAGGCACTGGGGATAGGGCCGGCTCCAGGGCTTTTTGTACTCTAGCCGAGGCCAGCTTCTGGTGCCCCCCCGGTGCACGCACACCAATTACATGGCTGCCCACCCCCAGGCAGGGCCTGGAGAGAAGGAAGTCCAGCTGCTGAGCGCCCGCCACACACACACACAAATAAAACCATGCAAACACAATAAAGAACTTGTCATTTTCTTTGTACATGGTATTGAAAATCTGAGAGTTGCTTTAAGTAGAGATGCTCACTCACATCCCCCCGCCACCTCCCCCCTCCCCCCTTCAGGATCCTGTACAACTGTCAAGAGGAAGGGAGGAAAGGAAGGAAGGAAGAATCTTTGAGGGCTTACTGTAGATACAGCTGGTTGATTTGGGGTGTTCTTATTTTCCCCCTTAGCTGAAGTTCACCGTCGAAGGGCCACGTTGCCATTCCCGGCATGGCAGTTGCCTGATCTCAGAACTACAATTTTTTTTGGGGGGGGGACCTAGGCAATGCTCAGCTCAGGGTGCCCTCCCCTACTAAGCCGGAGGGGGGAGGGGTGTCTGACCAGTGAGGGGCTTCCCAGGTTGAAATTAGCACACGATCGTGAGGCAGAGAGGAGGCAAACTTGAAGTAGCTGACAGCCGCCCCTGGCGCATCACTGTTAAAGTCAGGTTTCAAGGCCATAAGAAACGGGAGGGGGATCAAATCTCATTCCTGTCCCCTCTCCGAGATCTCCTAAAATTGCAGCTGACCTCCAGACCACAGAGAACAGTTCCTTGAGAGAAAGTGGCTGCTTTGAAGAATGGATCCTATGGAATTATATCCCACTGAGGTATCCCTAAGCTCCACCCCCCAAATCTCCAGGAATTTCCCAGCTGGGAGTTGGCAACCCTACTGTGAAGGCATTTTACAATTCTGTTTCAAGGGGCGGGAGGAGAAAAGGACAGGGATCTCCAGACTCCACCCTCCCCAGACTGCAAAAAAATATATGCTGCAGACTGGCATCCAGGAGCCCCACCGGAAAGACCCACAAGAGTTCGGGGGGGGAGGCGGAAGCCGGGACTCGGGAAGCTCTACAAGGCTCCCCCCCCCACGCACCAGAAATTATGGGAGCCCTTTCCCCAGCCCCTTCCAAAGCACAGCGGGGGAGAGCGGAGGAAGGAAAGGGGAGGAAGGAAGGAGGAAGGAACGGGGAGGACGGGGCGACCAGCCGAGCTGGGGGGAGGTGGGAAACTGTGCGCGCGAAGTGCGAGTGGCGTGCTGGGCGCCCTGTGGCTTTAAAAGGCACCTCCCAGGGCCTTCTGGGGGGAGAGAAAGAGGCGGCAGCAGCACCTCAGGAGTTCGCCTCAGGATTCTTCAGCTGGGCCATCAATGAGTCAGCTCGGCCCCCAGAGGCAGGGCTGGGGTCGGGAATGGCCGGGGAGCTGCCTGCCACTGCAGCTGCTGCTGCTCCTGATCCCAGCCTGCCACCCAAGACCATCACCCGCCAGGGCGGCGTCTGGGGCTGCTGCTCTTCCCGCTCCTGGGAGGCAGGGGGGGCTTTTGATGGGGGGCGCTGGGTGCAGTTTGGCACTCCTAAGGGCCGGCACGCTCCAGGTGAACAGCTAGTTTGCCTAGTGAGTGAACCGGCCCTGCCTGAACAGAATGGATCTAAACAATGTGCTTCCATCCAGGAAACTCTGAAGGTCACCAGCCACCAATTGTTCAATCACCTTGCTCAAGAATAGTACATTTGAGACAGTCTCATGGGCCCAGTCTGACCGCCCCCTCGCCAGCAGATTTAAGAAGCTATAGGAATAGCGGCTAGAGTTATCGGCACCATATTGCTTGTGTCTACCTAGCCTGCTCCTGTTGGTTCAAGAGAACTTGTGGAAGCAGCTGACTACCACAAATGCATCCTGCTGTGTTGCAGCAAAAGAACTCAGCAAATAGTATTTTGGTGTGCATGTGTTTTCCCCATATGTTCCCCAGCGAGCACTGTGATCGGGTACTCAAAATCGCCTGGTCCTCACAGGTCCCAGAGAAGCCAGGCTTGCAGTAATGAGGGCCAGGGCCTTCTCGGTGGTGGCTCCATACTGGTGAAATGAGCTCCCAGAAGACATCAGGGCCCTATGGGACCTTTCACACTTCCGCAGGGCCTGTAAAATGGAGCTCTTCCACCAGACATTCACGTAAGGAGCCGCCCGCAACCATCTGAGGCCCTGGCCCAAACACCAGTAATACCATCAATATTAATAACATCATAACATCATTATCATCACCGAATAGCCTGTGCTTCACTGATATGACCCAGACCATGCGCTAACTGTGGACTCTCGCCATGGTAGATGTTACTGCTAGCACTTTACGTATTGTTTTAAACTTCATTTA
>NW_015169219.1:179701-185668 GCF_001447785.1 Gekko japonicus
GTTTTACCTGTAATAATGATGTGAGCCGCCCTGAGCCTGCTGCGGCGGGGAGAGCGGGATGGTAGTCAAATTAAGTAAATAAATAAATGTGTTTTACTATAGAGTTTTAGGAGGCACATTGAAAATTATGATGACTTTGTGTGGTTTTTTTAATCTGCCAACTAAATCAAAGTCTTGTTTTTTAGCCATTAAAAGTTTGGCAGCTAGTCCAGAAGTCAAGAATGGACCAGTCCAGTCCAGTCCCTCCCTCAGTTGGTAAACAACCGATTTCCCTTAGCATAGTTATTTGTTATGTTAAAGAGGACATGATCCTATTCTTACTGGTTGCATTGAAAACAGTGGCATAAGAACAAACACACTCCTTGACAGTCCCTCAAGTCAACTTCTGTTTGTGTAGATTGTATTTATTCTTTCTCAATTAACCACTGGGCTGCCCAGGTTTGCGGCCACAGTGGCCTGCAGCCACAGTTAATTTTCTGCAGAAAAGTTTTCCAGTCTAGATGTGTGTGAAGTCACTGATTATTTCCCTTCACGTCAATGCTGCCAACACCTGATTTAGACAAGCCCAGTTACCTCTTAGGAGTTTCTGCATTCTCTGTCCACTTCCCCCTCGTTGCCGGCTGGCTTTTTCTTTCCGTTAGCCAAAATGCTGCAGGGAGAACTGGAAGGGAGCCACTACCACCACATGATCTAAAGAAAATATGCTTAAATATTGACTTTGTTATACTTAGGAAAGTGACGAACCCACAGGAAGCCCCACGAGCTATGTGAGAGAAGGCTGGATTCCACAGTTAATCCACTTGTCAAACAGATGGGGATACTTGGTGTGGCTTCGTACAATGGTGACATACACGTTCATGTTTTAACATAGCCCATCCTACTGCAATCACAGTAATGTTTTAGCAAGTAGCACAAGGTTTCTTGTGACAGATAAAGAAGAGAGAGAGAAAGAGAGAGAGAGAGAGAGAGCGAGAGAGAGAGAAAGAAAGAAAGAAAGAAAGAAAGAAAGAAAGAAAGAAAGAAAGAAAGAAAGAAAGAAAGAAAGGCTAAAATTGCACTTTTAAATATCTTTTAAAATATTGTATTTTAAATTTGGAGCATATGAACCTGTTTTATTCTGTGCTGGTCAAGGACTGTTTTAATAAAGATTGATTGATTAACGTTACACATTGTTTGTTGACTTGTTTTTTAAAAACATAACGCCCAGAGTAGTGTTCATAATATTCTAGGTGCCAAAAGCACTTTCATTTAGTATACAAATAAAAGGTTGCTTGCAATGGCTTCTCTACAAAGGGGGCTGGCTTATTTTTCCTCTTTGGATTCTGTGTCGGTTCGACTGCTCCTGAAAGGTGGTAGTGGAAACTGGAATTAGATCTCAGTTACCTGCCAAGTTCAACATGCTTCTGAAATAAACATTGTTCTGTCCATGAGAAGAAGGCCTAGAGCTGCCAAAGCTACGCAAGGAGCAGCCCTCCGACTGTCAAACAGTAGAGCAAGAAGGTGACTTGGCAGCAAGGAAAAGTCACCTCTACTACTTGTACTGTAGATCTAAATTTTCCACAGTGAGGAGGAGAAGGGTTGCTGGAAGACATGAAAGAACAGACCCCTCTCTCTCGGAAAGGAAGTTTCACAGTCAATTAAAACTGCAGGTAGGTCAGATATTGACCAAGAAACACTCTCATTCCTTTATTACGCATGGACTGAGGCAGAATAATTTTATTGTAACCAAAGTTCAGTTTCTTTTAATCATATTTTTGAAGCTATCGGGGTGGTCCCCGGCCGTTAAATCAAATAGAAGCTTCATTCTCTGTGAAAGAGGAGCCCCAAATCGCAACCCTCTTTGCCCTCCCCCTGCCCTGCAAATTCTCTGGATGCTTTCCTGACCTTTCTAGATTTCTAACAGTGCATTCCTAAGCAGTTACACTCTTGAAGGAAATCTACTTAGAACTGTACTGCAGTTCTCACACAAGACAGAGAGCCACCCCTTTAAACACCATCAGACCCCTCCCTTTCTAGCTGCGGTAAATTACTAGCTTCTAGGGTCCACAAGATTTTTATGAGCCCATTACTGATGTTTGCCTGCCACCGTTAAGCTGTGAACTGTCCTTCTTCCCACTCAGGTGGGCTGAAAGCTAGAGTAACTGATTCTGCAGCCTTTATGCAGATGGGAAAACTATGGTAGCCCAGCCTTTGAACTCTGGTGGTACAAAGTTCCATCAAGTTGCAGTTGATTTATGGTGACCCCTAATGGATTTTCAAGGCAAGAGATGAGCAGAGGTGTAGTTTGCCATTGCCTGCCTCTGGCCCTGTTCACACGAGGGGTTTTGGGCCAAGAGAGGGACGGATTGGGGCTGCAGCAAACGGGCGCGATCCCACAGCAACATTTGGGAATCATGCTGCACCCGTCCCCCATCCGTCCCTTCCGCCGAAAAAGCGCACCAAAAACCCCCCACCTAACCGGGTGGTTCAATCGAAAGGGCCATGGCAAGTGCGGCCGTGGGATCGGCGGCGCGTCCTTGCGCCGGCACATCCCCGACCCCCGGGCAAACTGTGCATGCTCGAGCATGCGCAGTTCGGCAGCCTCCTCTTCCCACTCATCTCTTCCTCCCCGACATCTGATCGTGCCGGGGAGCAATGGCGCGCGGCTCACGGGATCCCGCAGCGTCTCTATTTTGGTGCGACTCTAATTAGCCGCACTTTCACCGGTGTTTTCCCTGCCGTGTGGCAGGGGCCTCAGTGTAGCAACCCCGGGCTTTCTTGGTGGTCTCCCATCCAAGTATTAAACCAGGGCTGCCCTAGCTTAGCTTCTAAGATCTGATGAGCCTGGGCTAGCTTTGGCCACCCAGACCAGGGCTTCTGAACATTAGCAGAATGAAAATTAAATGTTCATTTTTTGTTGTAACTTATCTGTGGGGTGAGTTGCTGTTTCAGCACAATATGTACCTTTACAAGTGATAGCGTGAGCTACTGTAACAGGACACCAATGGCAGATCTCAGGCAGGTTTATTTTATTCACTTTACTTATAGTCCATCTTGATTGCTTAGACAGAAGGTGGCTTACAGAATTAGAAAAAACAATGCAGTGAAGAGAAATGTATGCTCTACCATAAACGATGCAACAACTGGATTACAAAAATTAGAAAACAATGCAACACTAATACGATAATACATACAATATAGAGTGCAATAAACTGCAATCCTATTCCTTTTATGACCAATTCCCTCCTGACCAATTCCATTAACTACAAGCCCATTACCTTTGTAAAGTCCCTTTTATACGAGTGGGCGCAATATCACAGGTATTTTGGACCCAAACACTTACTGTTTTAAAGATTAAAACCTGACGTTTGAATGGAGCATGGAAACAAAATTGGAAGCCAGTGCAGTTGATAATAAAGCACTAGCCTTATATGTTCATTGTAGTAGTAGTAGTAGTAGTAGTAGAAGAAGAAGAAGAAGAAGAGATTGGATTTATCCCCCGCCCTTCATTCGGAGTCTCAGAGCGGCTTACAAACTCCTTTCCCTTCTCCTCCCCACAACAGACACCCTGTGAGGTAGGTGGGGCTGAGAGGGCTCTGAGAGAACTGTCCTTGAGAGAACAGCACTGACAGAACTATGGCTTGCCCAAGGTCATCCAGCAGCCGCAAGTGGAGGAGTGGGGAATCAAACCCGGTTCTCCCAGATGAGAGTCTGCACATTTAACCACTACACCAAACAGAAACATCCTGTTAACATCCTAGCCATCGCACTTTGCACCTATGATGTTTTTGGACCATACAAAGGGCAGCCCTATGCAGAGTGCCCTACAGTAGTCTAGTCTGGATGTTACTGAAGCATATATAACAGCAGATTGATATGCCTTATTCAGGAACTGCTACTGTTGATGAGCCAGTTTAAGCTGGTAAAAACCAGTCCTAACCAGCTCTGGCCAGTGTTCCCTCTAAGCTGAGTTAGTGTGAGCTAGCTCACAGTTTTTTAGCCTCCTGTCTTAGCTCAGGAAGGATGGTTCAAGAGCAAACTAATTTATACAGTAGCCAAACGCTCGCTCACAACTTTAATGCCAGTAGCTCACAAAGTAGAATTTTTGCGCACAAGACTCCACAGCTTAGAGGGAACATTGGCTCTGGCACCTACTCATCCTATAGGTTTGCCTTCCTGGGGTGACCAGGTTGCCTACCTTGGTGGGCAGTCTCCTGGCCTCAGCCCAGGCTCCCCACCACAGCTTGATAGGGAGGGAGCAATGGGGAGCAAAAAGTTGTCCTGTGATGCTGCAACATAAGCTTCCCCCAGATGCTATGCTTTTTTACCATAGAGTTTCAAGGAAATCCTAGAGCACTTAACAACTTGATAATGTTATTTTTGGCTCTCCAGGCAGACCCAGTCAGGAAACAGTGCCTTCAGGAGACCAGAAGTGGGTGCGGCGCAGCGACGGGCAGTTTCTTGGTCGCTACGAGAACGCCTGATCCTTTTACGCTCTTTTGGGGACCCCGGGGCGACCGGGGTACTTCGGTAGATCTCCCGGACAGAGGTCTAAGGCTCTGTTGCAGCCCCCCTACTCCGGCAAGGCGGGGTGTGTGTCCACTTCTGTCCTGAAGTGGGAGCGTTCTTTGGAGTAGAGCATGAATTCATGCTCTACACAAGCTGCGGCCAGCCCTTTTAAAATTCTTTTTGGATTGAAACTACAATATGGATACGGTAACAAATATAAAAGAAGAAAATTGACTTTGTAAGTACGCTTATTTCTAACTTATGTTCATTAAGACATCAACTTGCAAGTTACCCCGAAAGCTTTGAGCCCAAGATGGAGCTGATTAGCGGCCGGAGAAGGAATGGGGCAGTGGATGGTCTTTTTGTTTTCTCTTGGGGTCAAGGAGCTTTGTTGTAAGGAACTCACATTCGTGCTTGTATTATTGGAAGATTATTGAGACATACTGAGAAGTAATTATATCCTTAACATGGCGTCTCCAGAGGAGTTGGAGGAAGAGGATTTTGATGACGACACCTTAGTAGGGGAACTAACACTAGAGCAATTCATGAAGGTATTGAGGAATTAAATACAAAAAAGTATCAAACAAGTCTGTACAAATGTGTTTGGAAATTTACAAGAGATACAACGGGAAAAGGAAAATGAGGAGAGAAGTGAAGAGAAATTAGTGCAGGACGGATGGGAGGAGACGGAACAACAGGTTGCTATAAAGAGATGTGTGTTAATACCCAGCCTGTGCCACCATTAGAAGTAAAAACGAAGAGGAAAGGAGTGTATTATTTAAAGACAGAACAAAAAAGAAAGAAAAGACAAAATATGCTGGATAAGGAAGGAAGAACAAAAAAGAAAAAGAAATTAAGACAAGGTATGTGGAAAAGTAGGATGGAAAAAACCCGAGGAATTACAGAAAAGAAAGTTCTGAAATAAGACCACACATAGACAGAGGAAAAAGCCATGGGGACTCGTTGAGGCAAAAGAAAAGAAAAGAAAAGAAAGAGATCAAGACGAGGTGCGTGGAAAGGCAAGATTGAAATTACAATTTGGGACATAGTTAGGTGGAAGTAAAGAAGAAACAGCTTAGGGAGAAAATTTCATCCATGCAAAGAGAAAACGGATGTGGAGTCATTGAGGCTGAAAAGCAAACTTCAGATCCATAGGAAAAACATTAAGATGTATAAACAGAGAGGGGTGTTATAGAATTTTGTTGGGAAAAGGAATTGACGGTATTTCTTATATTTTAATATTGATGAATTTGTTGCTATATTTAATCACTTATTTAGTTATGAAGGTTGGATGTAAGATATAGGTAGTATGAGTGGAAAATATGGAAGTAAATTTTTCATTACTTGGGGAAAGGAAAATAATGAATGGGGTTAAATTAGAATCGTTTCAATATTTTTGTAACTTTGGAAATACGAATTTGTGGCTTTTATTGTATTCCAATACTGATTAAATGGTTTAGTTATTTAAGTAAGGTGGGT
>NW_015169219.1:186230-199794 GCF_001447785.1 Gekko japonicus
AGGAACCAGCGGCAAGGAGCTGGAACACAGGCTTGTGCCTAGTGGACTGGCTGATCCAGCAAGCCAACTCTCCTAATCCTCTGCCTAAATATGCAAGGAAGAAGTCAGGCTGTTGTTTAGCTCCTGTGGCTGCACTGTGCTTTGGCCAGGATCCTGCAAAGGATTATTGTTCTCACGGCCTGGCTCTGAGATGGCGTTGCATGCAGCCTTCGACCACCTCGACCCAGGCCTTCTGCCATCACCATTTCTGCAGTGAGTGGCCTTTGGGCCCAGGTTCGCATCCTGCCCAGCAGAGACCTAGTGACTGTTTCAGGGGTTGGTGGTGAGGCCTCCTTTGCAGGCTCAGGAAGGATGGCCTCTGGTGCTACTGAACCATTGCCAGCAGATGCCTCAGTGGTTCTAGGCACCCCCTGAACCCTCTAGTTCCCCTCAGCCACCAGCCTTGGCTATTTGGGCCCCTCCCATGAAGACTCTGAGTCACTTGACTGGTCTGGGGTTGTCAGACCCCCAGTCCAGGTAGGGGTTCCCTCGATTTTTTGGCCTTCTGCCCCCAACGTTGGGACATCATGCAGCAATGCTCTGCTTTTTGGGCAAAACTCAATGGTTTTAGGCCAAAAAACCATAGCGTTCTGCCCAAAATGTAGAACATCACTGTGCTTTTTGGGCACCACCTCAATGGTTTTATGTCATAGCATCGGGGACGTCGTGCAATGTCCCTGCCCCCCCAAACACCCCCAAATCCCCCTGCCAGCAAGCCCAGGGGACCTGGGAACCCTAGACTGGTCAGAGGGAATCATGATACCAGCTACCAGTGGCTCTGTCACAGGATGCTGTTTGGGTAAGTCTCTCAGCCTTCCCCCAGTCTGGCAACACTATGCTAACTCCATCTCGTAAAATTCCTGGAGACTTGAGGCCAGGTTCAGGGGAACTCCAGGCCTCAGCTGGAAGATGCTGTAACCAAAAACACTAAACACTAAAGGCTCCCAAATCCTATTCAAAGATTACAATAACAGCGGGGAACGATTACATTCAGAGATAACAGTAACAGCGATACAAGGTCCCGGTATAGTTTCCTTGTTTCCATAAGAGTTCTTCTTCAGTCGCTATTACAGAATGAATCTGTGTCGAATGAAACAGTAAGAAAAGCTTTTAAAGCCTCCCAAGGGAATGACTTGGTGATAATCTCCCGGTCTCCCGTCCAGGATAATAAGACTTTCATCAAAAAGGAACATATACTCCACAGTAATTGCAACTCAGCCTGCTGACAATTCAAAAGTGGGAATTGTCAGCAGGCTGAGCCGGAATTACTGTGGAGGGTGGGGTGGGGGCCCACGAAGGGCTTAGTTAGAGTCAAGATGCCTAAGTAACTGGACGATAAGTATAGCTGAGATTGGATTAAAGCAGCTGTTAATGGCAGCATAGAAGAGTTAAGATACAGATGTGAGAACTAAGTTTGGGTCCAGTTGCACCTGCAAGAGCAACAAAGCTCAATTCTGGGTACAAGTGGGAACTGGGAGACTTAGTCTGTGTAGAGGCACACTTCCTCAGATACATTAAAACAGATTTCCTCCAGTGTTGCATATAGGTAGGGAGGCCAGGAAGGGCTAATTAGAGTCAAGATGCATAAGTACAGCTAAGATTGGAATAATACAGTTGGTAAAGTCTGTGAACAGAAACAAATAGCATACCGATAACAAAAGAGTTAACAACAGATGTGAAAACTGAGTTTGAGTCCAGTGGCACCTTTAAGACCAACAAAGTTTAATTCTGTTTCAATGTATCTGATGAGGTGTACATGCACACAAAAGCTTATACCCAGAATTAAACTTTGTTGGTCTTAGAGGTGCCACTGGACTCAGACTTTGTTCTATTGCTTCAGACCAGCACAGCTACCCACCTGAATCTATTTTGTTTAGAGTACGTTTCCAGCTTGTTCATTCTCCTTCATTGATTCCAGGCATGTGTCTGTGGTTTCTGTTGCTTCTCTGGAATTAGATGGCAAGGTGAGAGAGTGCTGGATCTCATAAGCATGCTGGCGACACCCTGCTCTAAATCTCTTTATGACCTCCCCTCACGGCATGAGAGCTGTGGAATCCCATAAGCCAATGAACATGAGGCAGAGGAGTCACTTCCCAGTGCCACCATTTATTTACTTGTTTACCTCATTTATCATTTGTCTTTCTTGGTGGGACTCAAGGTGAATTACTGAATTATAAAACCAGTGTAATAAAGACCAGTATAATACATCCAATAACCAATGCAATAGCATTGGAATGATGCCATTAGAGACAGATGAAATAAAAACAGTATAATATATCAAATTAAAAAAGGAGTAAGAGGGGTGTAGCAGTCACTGGGACCCTCCTGTGGGGGAGCATTACTTTAAGCAGGCACGTGGGAATTAAAACCTCTTTGATTAAATCAAAGGAACACATTAACCACTACATCGCAGTGCTGCTTGATGACTATGTGTTCCCTTACAACTTTCAGGTTTTATATGGAACAGCCCTCAATCTCTAAGGGAGATGTTGAAGTTTGTTTTGTTCCAGGTTCAAAGTGAACCATGGCATTTCCCAGCCAATAAACAGTCAATGTGTTAATTAAAACATTTATTTACAAATAAACGGATCACTCTAGATCTGATTAAACAAAACATTATATAGATACACAGAATACTGCCATACCCCATAGAAACCAGTCCTATATAGGTATACTTCTTCTGCCTAAGCTGACTTTTAGAAAAAAGGTTCCGTTTCAACACTTCTTACACAGAGCTTTGTGGGAAAAAAGGGGGAAAGCAAATTTCACTGAATTCCATGTCTGAGAGACTCAGAGGTTGCAGGGTGTGGCCAGTTTATATACACAACTTTACTAAACCTATGGATTCATTCTCTTTAAAGACATAACGTAAGATACCACTGAACATATCAAAGAAAAAATGTTGCAAACCCGTTGATTTATTCTGGGCATAAAGCCATTTATTTGTAAGTTAGCCTTCAAGGCTGAAAACTGTAAATTAGCTAGAACATTGTTAAAAAATGCATGTTTGCATATTTGTACAAGAACCTCTCAGCAAACTCTCAGGCCTACTGTGTCAAAACATCTGACCTAAACAATGGATTAATGATAAAATCCATAATAGAAAGGAGGGGAAAAAGAAAAGACCTATTTTTTTCTCCACAATTAGAGCTACAGTCCTATTCCCAATATATTGGAAGAGCCTTTTTAAACAATTCCATTTTACTACACTCCCTATTACCAGAGGTCAATTCGGGGGGGAACCCCGGGGGATCACCATTCCCCCGGGTGAGGTGCAGAGGGCGGGGCACACGATGAAGACCCGCCCCCTGCTTCCGGCCGCCCCGCTTCTGGCCCTCATTCAGCCAGGAGGAGGCAGGAGAAGAGGGAGGGTAAGTTGCTTCCTCCTTGCCTCTTCCCACCCCTGCCTGCCTAGGGCCAGGGAGGGCCTTGGCGGGGCTTCCTCGCACTCCCGCCGGCCTTGCAGGTCCACCGCCGGGCCCCTGATGTCAGGGGGTGTGGCATATGCTAATGAGTTATGCTAATGAGTCCCCCTAGCTCTTTTTCTACGAAAGACCCCTGCCTATTACCATTGTAAAAACACCCTTATCAACAATTCTGTTCTGCACATGCTGCAGAATGAAAGAAATATGGCAGCTTCCTGACAAAGTGGGAGCCAAATAAGAGAATGTTTAGACACTAGTAGCTGCTGTGTTTATCCTTAAAGGCTTTTGGGCACCCCAACTAGGGATGGGTATGAACTCGCTCACAAACCAAAATTCAGCATGAACTTGGGCTGGTTTGGAGCCCCCGAACCAATGTTTGGGGAAGGCACCTTCCCCGAACATTTACTGGACTTTTGTCTGGTTTGGCTGTTCGGGTTCATTTAAACCTAACAGCTGAGTGGTGCAGGGTCCACAGCTCGCCTGTTAGGTTTAAATGGCTGCGAGCCATTTCACCAGTCAGTTTCTCTTCCCCACACTTTGAAGTGTCGGGAAGCAAAACAGACCATTGAAATGACTGCCAGCCATTCCAGCCTCACAGCTGATGGATGGACCCGCCCCACAGTTAGGTTGAAATGGCGGTGAGCCATTTCACCAGTTGGTTCCCCCCACTTCAAAGCTCTGGCTTACTGTGGCTGGGAGAAAGGGGGAACCAAACTCGCCAGACTGGCTATGTTCGGGTGGGGGCCTTTTTGCTTGGGTTGGGGTCTGGTTCAGGGGTCACCCTGAACTCCAAACTGTTTTTTTAGGTTCCTACCCATCCCTAATACCAACCAAGAAAGATCATAGCCCCTGTAAAACTGGGCCTCATAATCTCATCCTGGCTAGGCTGCACAGGATTCCTCATGAACAGGCATACTGTGGTATTACCAATTAATGCTTTTGCAAATGGTCACTAAGTTGTATACATTCAAACTCTGATAGAAATGTCACCACAAACAGTGGTGGTGGTAGAAAGTTCCATCAAGTCATAGCTGATTTACAGCAATCCTAGAGGGTTTTCAAACTGGAGAGTCAGTTTGGTGTAGTGGTTAAGTGCGCGGACTCTAATCTGGGAGAGCCAGGTTTGATTCCCCACTCCTCCACTTGCACCTGGCTGGATGACCTTGGGCAAGCCATAGTTCTTATAAGAGCTGTTCTTGAAAAAAGAGCAGTTTCTGTCAAGAGCTCTCTTAGCCCCACCTACCTCACAGGCAGTGTTCCCTCTAAGCTGAGTTAGTGTGAGCTGGCTCACAGTTTTTTAACCTCCGGCTCACATGTTTTTGTCTTAGCCCAGGAAGGAGGGCTCCAGAGCAAACTGATTTCTGCAGTAGCCAAATTGCTCGCTCACAACTTTAATGCTGGCAGCTCACAAAGTAGAATTTTTGCTCACATCCATCTTAGAGGGAACATTGCTCACAGGGTGCCTGTTGTGGGGAGGGGAAGGGAAAGGAGTTTGTAAGCCACTCTGAGACTCCTTTGGGTAGTGAAGGGTGGGGTATAAATCCAGCCTCTTCTTCTTCTTCAAAGCAAGAGACAAAAAGAGGTGGTTCACCATTGGCTGCCATTATGTAGCAATCTGATCGTCTCTTATCCAAGTACTAACCAGGGCTGGTCCTACTTAACTTCTGAGATGTAATAAGACTGAGCTAGCCTGGACCATCCAGGTCAGGACAAATTAAGCACCATCAAATCGCAACCAGTTTATGGTGACCTCTCGTGGGGCTTTCAAAGCAAGAGACGAGCAGAGGTGGTTTGCCACGACCTGCCTCTCCAACCCTGTTCTTCCTTGGTTATCTCCTATTCAAATACTAATCATGGCCAGCCCTGCTTAGCTTCGAATCTCTGACGAGGTCAGGCTAGTCTGGGCTATTCAGGCCGCCGCCGCAAACAGTATCCCTTTTATGTCATTTTGAGCCCACAGCTGATATTTTCTCCTCTATACCCGTGTATGTATAAAACTTTCATACCATCTTATATTCTAATAGCCACCCATGTCCCCCCTCTGCAGACAGCAAAATCCACGAACTGGGGCCACATTTAGCTAAAGAGATTTTTCTGCATATAAATCTCATATAAAAAATACATAGGGGGATTTAAATCCCCCCTCCCGGATACAATTGCGTTGTCTGCGCAGGTCACACTTCAGGAAATAGCTCTAGCTGGCTGCCCACTGCTCTGGGCCCAGCGGATGCTGGCAGCCTCTGCATCCAGCACTGAGAGATGCAGATGGTGGCAGCCACTCCAGGTCCAAGCGCTGCAGCAGCAGACACCAGCAGTCACTGCTGGCTCAGTATTGGGTGGTGAGGCCGGGAGCCTCATTGGCTTAGCAATGGGTGGGGAAATAGGGGTTCCCCTCCTTGTGAGTCTCGCAGGTCCTCCCTTAATAAATCTATTAGTCTTTTGAATGCCACAAGACGCTTTTTCAGGGTTTGCACTCGACCCTGAATTCATTGGTAGTATAGATCAAATGTTTACCTTGCTGAAATACTCGAGGTTAATCAGTTATTACCTGAAATCCTTTGCAGTAACTTTGTAGTTAAACAATTTTCTAAGGACACAAAGGTATCAGCATTATGAAGACATTAACCTTGCATAATGCTTTAAAGAAATTCTCCACCACCACCCCTTAGGATTCTTTAGGTCATTTTCTGATTCTCCTTCTCACAGTCATTGTAAGAATAGGCTTGCCTCCTGATTGGTACGTGAGTCTTTACCTGTGGGAGGAAGAACGAAAACAAAAAGAGCTAGTGGAACAAACCTTGACAATTCTATAATGGCTCGGTCAATTCAGAAAAGGGAAGTTTTTTTTAAAAAAACCCTCTAAAACAGAATTTCTGTTGAAGCTCACTGAATTTCTGTTGAAGTTCATTGACTATATGATGCTGAATATAAAGATATAGATATAATGGCTGTAATGACTCTAATTTAGTATATTTAGCATCATATATTCGCACATAATCTGCATACAGTCCAGGCATACTGGAGGAATCCCATTTTAATCTCCTTGATGCGGCAAGGAGTTACATCAGGGGTGAATTTAACTCTAGATTATTTTTTTTTCTGAAGAAAGTGTTGGAAAAGATATAATCAGTTCCTCCTGCCTGAGCTCTTGCAAAATATGCACTTTGATCAATAAGCGGCCATAATGGATTCCATCAGGGAGGAAGATGTAAATACCAGCATGGGCTGTATTAATAGATCATCCTTTTAGGATTGTCTTTTTTCTCTTTAGTGCTTTTCCATTAGAACTGTTCTCTACCCTGAACACTCTTTTTGTACAAAATGCTGCCTCATCCCAAAGATGTGCATTCTTGGTCTCTAATGTTAGTAGATGCTCTTTGAATATCAGAGCTCCATAATGGATATGTTTTATTTTAGAACCTCTAGCGTAGGGGTCTCATTTTCTTAAGCTGGCAAAACATCTATAAAGTATCAGTGGTGGTGGGGGTTATGGCTGAAGAATAGCTCTGGGGAGAGAGTGAGAGAGCCAAGGCACCCAAAGGACAGCAAGTTGGGTATGGAGAATGGGGAGTAAAATCACCATCACACCTCTATGGCCAGGTTGCTCTTTCCCCAGGAGGCTCAGCAGGTGTTGGTGGGTGGATGGCTCATATGTCATAAGGCCACACAAGAAATATATGCCTGACCCAACCTCCATGGGAAGTTTTGGAGGGAGAACTGGGCCATCTGCTATCAGAAATAGGGAACCTATTATATCATCAATATAACAGGGTCCCCTAGTACTGTCCTGTACTTTCTCCCATAGGACCACATCCACTTACATGGCATCACTGGTGTGTGTGTGTGGGATCTAATTCTGTTCCTTCCCTCCAATGATCCCAATTCCTGAGAATCAATCTGGCTCCTCTCTGCATAGACCCACTTCTTCCTTGAGAGCCAGTTTGGTGTAGTGCTGAAGAGCTGCAGACTCTAATCTGGAGAATTGGCTTTGATTCCCCAGTTCTCCACATGATGCCAGTTGGGTGACCTTGGGTGAGTCACAGTTTTCTCAAAGCTGTTTTCTCAAGAGCAGTTCTCTCAAAGCTCTCTCAGCTCCACCTACCTCACAGGATGTCTGTTGTGGGGAGAGGAAGGGAAGGAGATTGTAAGCCACTCTGAGACTCTGAGTGAAGGTTGGGGTACAAATCCACAAATTCTTCTTCTTCCTCTGTACCATCCTGACTTCTGTTCCATTCTGAATTCTTTGTCATAAATAATTTGCTTTCAATAAATAAATAATTTTGGATCTATTTTTAATTGCCATCTTCTATTTATTTAAATGATTTCCAAGCCTGCACTCTCAGCCTAAGAAGACACCTAAGGCAGTTTACAACAGAAAGGTCATAACAGTTAATAGGAAGAATAAAGCTATCAATAAGAGCAGTAATTAGGATATCCATATGTGGGATTTGTGACAACTCCATTTCTGGATCCGGGCCAGTGTTTCAGATTGGCCTGGGTTAGCCTCTTCAAAGCAAGAGACAAAAAGAGGTGGTTCACCATTGGCTGCCATTATGTAGCAATCTGATCGTCTCTTATCCAAGTACTAACCAGGGCTGGTCCTACTTAACTTCTGAGATGTAATAAGACTGAGCTAGCCTGGACCATCCAGGTCAGGACAAATTAAGCACCATCAAATCGCAACCAGTTTATGGTGACCTCTCGTGGGGCTTTCAAAGCAAGAGACGAGCAGAGGTGGTTTGCCACGACCTGCCTCTCCAACCCTGTTCTTCCTTGGTTATCTCCTATTCAAATACTAATCATGGCCAGCCCTGCTTAGCTTCGAATCTCTGACGAGGTCAGGCTAGTCTGGGCTATTCAGGCCGCCGCCGCAAACAGTATCCCTTTTATGTCATTTTGAGCCCACAGCTGATATTTTCTCCTCTATACCCGTGTATGTATAAAACTTTCATACCATCTTATATTCTAATAGCCACCCATGTCCCCCCTCTGCAGACAGCAAAATCCACGAACTGGGGCCACATTTAGCTAAAGAGATTTTTCTGCATATAAATCTCATATAAAAAATACATAGGGGGATTTAAATCCCCCCTCCCGGATACAATTGCGTTGTCTGCGCAGGTCACACTTCAGGAAATAGCTCTAGCTGGCTGCCCACTGCTCTGGGCCCAGCGGATGCTGGCAGCCTCTGCATCCAGCACTGAGAGATGCAGATGGTGGCAGCCACTCCAGGTCCAAGCGCTGCAGCAGCAGACACCAGCAGTCACTGCTGGCTCAGTATTGGGTGGTGAGGCCGGGAGCCTCATTGGCTTAGCAATGGGTGGGGAAATAGGGGTTCCCCTCCTTGTGAGTCTCGCAGGTCCTCCCTTAATAAATCTATTAGTCTTTTGAATGCCACAAGACGCTTTTTCAGGGTTTGCACTCGACCCTGAATTCATTGGTAGTATAGATCAAATGTTTACCTTGCTGAAATACTCGAGGTTAATCAGTTATTACCTGAAATCCTTTGCAGTAACTTTGTAGTTAAACAATTTTCTAAGGACACAAAGGTATCAGCATTATGAAGACATTAACCTTGCATAATGCTTTAAAGAAATTCTCCACCACCACCCCTTAGGATTCTTTAGGTCATTTTCTGATTCTCCTTCTCACAGTCATTGTAAGAATAGGCTTGCCTCCTGATTGGTACGTGAGTCTTTACCTGTGGGAGGAAGAACGAAAACAAAAAGAGCTAGTGGAACAAACCTTGACAATTCTATAATGGCTCGGTCAATTCAGAAAAGGGAAGTTTTTTTTAAAAAAACCCTCTAAAACAGAATTTCTGTTGAAGCTCACTGAATTTCTGTTGAAGTTCATTGACTATATGATGCTGAATATAAAGATATAGATATAATGGCTGTAATGACTCTAATTTAGTATATTTAGCATCATATATTCGCACATAATCTGCATACAGTCCAGGCATACTGGAGGAATCCCATTTTAATCTCCTTGATGCGGCAAGGAGTTACATCAGGGGTGAATTTAACTCTAGATTATTTTTTTTTCTGAAGAAAGTGTTGGAAAAGATATAATCAGTTCCTCCTGCCTGAGCTCTTGCAAAATATGCACTTTGATCAATAAGCGGCCATAATGGATTCCATCAGGGAGGAAGATGTAAATACCAGCATGGGCTGTATTAATAGATCATCCTTTTAGGATTGTCTTTTTTCTCTTTAGTGCTTTTCCATTAGAACTGTTCTCTACCCTGAACACTCTTTTTGTACAAAATGCTGCCTCATCCCAAAGATGTGCATTCTTGGTCTCTAATGTTAGTAGATGCTCTTTGAATATCAGAGCTCCATAATGGATATGTTTTATTTTAGAACCTCTAGCGTAGGGGTCTCATTTTCTTAAGCTGGCAAAACATCTATAAAGTATCAGTGGTGGTGGGGGTTATGGCTGAAGAATAGCTCTGGGGAGAGAGTGAGAGAGCCAAGGCACCCAAAGGACAGCAAGTTGGGTATGGAGAATGGGGAGTAAAATCACCATCACACCTCTATGGCCAGGTTGCTCTTTCCCCAGGAGGCTCAGCAGGTGTTGGTGGGTGGATGGCTCATATGTCATAAGGCCACACAAGAAATATATGCCTGACCCAACCTCCATGGGAAGTTTTGGAGGGAGAACTGGGCCATCTGCTATCAGAAATAGGGAACCTATTATATCATCAATATAACAGGGTCCCCTAGTACTGTCCTGTACTTTCTCCCATAGGACCACATTCACTTACATGGCATCACTGGTGTGTGTGTGTGGGATCTAATTCTGTTCCTTCCCTCCAATGATCCCAATTCCTGAGAATCAATCTGGCTCCTCTCTGCATAGACCCACTTCTTTCTTGACAGCCAGTTTGGTGTAGTGCTGAAGAGCTGCAGACTCTAATCTGGAGAATTGGCTTTGATTCCCCAGTTCTCCACATGATGCCAGTTGGGTGACCTTGGGTGAGTCACAGTTTTCTCAAAGCTGTTTTCTCAAGAGCAGTTCTCTCAAAGCTCTCTCAGCTCCACCTACCTCACAGGATGTCTGTTGTGGGGAGAGGAAGGGAAGGAGATTGTAAGCCACTCTGAGACTCTGAGTGAAGGTTGGGGTACAAATCCACAAATTCTTCTTCTTCCTCTGTACCATCCTGACTTCTGTTCCATTCTGAATTCTTTGTCATAAATAATTTACTTTCAATAAATAAATAATTTTGGATCTATTTTTAATTGCCATCTTCTATTTATTTAAATGATTTCCAAGCCTGCACTCTCAGCCTAAGAAGACACCTAAGGCAGTTTACAACAGAAAGGTCATAACAGTTAATAGGAAGAATAAAGCTATCAATAAGAGCAGTAATTAGGATATCCATATGTGGGATTTGTGACAACTCCATTTCTGGATCCGGGCCAGTGTTTCAGATTGGCCTGGGTTAGCCTTGTGCTAATCCATTCCAGTATTTGTGGTGGGTTTGAATGACTAAAGGAAATTCTAGAAGTCAGTTAAATTAGTTGGTGCTATAACTCTCATCAGAGGAGGAACCTCATCATTAAACTTTCATCTGTTTAAATCTGTGCAGCCTTCTGATCCTCATGCTTAAAGAGTCCCTGGCTTTCTCAACACAGCATCCTTAAACCCAATAAAAACAGGAGCTCAAAACATACAAAGAAAACATTAGTTCAGCATCATAATGGTTTTAAGAAGGAGCAGAGAAGCAAGGATCTGCAACAGTGAACAGAACAACAAAAGAACTAATGAAAAGCCTGAAACGATGGACCTGTTCAGGCCACATGGATGTTGATGGGCAAGGAGCTCCACAACAGGGGGGCCACCCCAGACAAGGCCTTTCTTGTCCCAAAAGTCAGCCTTTACTTCGGAAAGTAGGAGCATACAGAGAAGGGCCTCTCTGGGAGACTTTTTTTTTGTAGACCAGTGCTAGTCCACTTGCTTGCAAGTATGATTTTTTAAAACTATTCTTTTTATTACATTTTAAATAAATACATAATCAGCATACAAATCAACAAAACCAGGCAAGAACAAACACATCTATACTAATCAAGGGCAATATAAATCACTGCATCCAATGTTACTTTTCTTATTCCAAAATACAATTGAAAAACATTTAAATCTAAATTTAATCTTTTCCACCAGACACCCCCCCCAAAAAAAGTTGCCATAGTATTGAGAAGCAAGGTTCCTCCTGCCCGTCATCCTCCAAGCCAGGGGCTTGAAGGTTCTTTTTCCCCAACAGTGGACCATGTGACCAGAAATCCATATGGTTGCTGGCAATACAAAAACAATTTAGGACCCCGGTCACACGGGAAGGAAAATGCGGGGGGGGGAGCGTGGCTGTTTGCCCCAGGGCAAAATAACGTGTGTTTGCACCAGCAGACGTACCGTGGAGGTCCCGTGGAGGTCCCGTGGTAGGGGGGAGGTGCCGAGCACACCACAATCCTGCGCCGCGGCAAAGAAGTGGCGTGGTGCGGGAAACAGATTTTTTTTTTCCGGACACCAAAGTGTGTGCATGCCCCGTTGGGTGCTTGTGCGCATCCCATGGCCAGTTGAAAAAAAAAACCTTGGGCGGGCACCGGAACTACCACTGGAAATACGATCAGACGCCCGCCCTTGCCCCGCAGTTACTGGAAACTAGTACCTCCAAGGTACTAGTTTTTAACTGCGCATCTTCGGCGGGAAGCCTCGGGTTCGCCACGGGAGCTCTACGCTTCCCAGATGTGGTGGTGAGATCACGCCCGGAAAATCCGCCTATCTTCCATCTCTCTAGCGTGTCTGATGCTCCATGTGACCGCAGCCTAAAAACACTTTGTATAGAAATATTAATTTATGTGTTTCATGTCTCCCTTTGAATGTTCTATAGGTTTCATGTTCCCCCTTGGAATGTATCTCGCTGACCCCCTGTTGTTCTGATTTCCTATGCAAGCCAGATGGCTGACCATTTGGTCGATTGCCCGCCATAAAGATTCCTTTACTTGCTGGCAGAGGCCAGAAACATGCAAACAGGCATGTAGGCCCAAAGATGGGTTGGGCTCTGGGATCATCTTACTGCAGAGGATGATTCCCAGACCTAACCTATCCTCCACCTATTGCCATGACAACCCCAAAAGGTGGACAACCCCTTCCTCATTGGATTGGCTACTGGCCATGGCTGATCATAATGGGGTTTAATTTTCTGATCCCTTGGAGGAGAGCTCAGTTTTTCCCTTGCTCTCTCTCTTCTGTTCCTGTGATCTCTGCTGTGTGCCTGTCCACCTGGGATGCTATGCTACCATGTGGCTCCTAACAGAGACAAAGGATTTCTTTCGAGCTGAGCACATGGCTACATGCTTGCACAAAGATGGGACCTAATTGGACTTTATACTGAGACTTCTTGACTATGGATCATCCTGGTAACTATGCAGATCTCTAATGTTTAGAAGGGGACTAAAGCTGAAAAGGTTCTGGTGGCTATTGTCTTAAATCCTGGGTTCTTGTGTAAATCCATTGTTCCAGTAAAGAATTCTTTCCCCTCCCATTCCTGTGTGGTCTGGGGAGGAGAGAGAACCTTTACACACTTTAATCAACTTTATTTATACAAAAGGGAATGCCACTGTGGCCTATAGTCCCATATATAGCATATACTATCTTGTTTGCTATATGTATTATCTTGCTGTGTCTATACTTGTATCTACCTATGTTAGGGTTGCGAACCTCCAGATGGGACCTGAAGTTCTCTCGAATTTATAACTAAATCTCCAGACTACAGAGATCAGTGGCAGCTTCAGAGGGAAAACTCTATGGTATACTGCAGATTCTAGGTGCAATCCCTCCCCCAAATCCCCCTCCACAGACACTGACCCCAAATCTTCAGGAATTTTCCAAAAGTTGTCCATTTATTGTCTTTCTGTGGTTGCTTTGAGTTTTCTCAAACCATCTTTCTTGCAAGTATGCAGCTGAATGAACATTTGGCTTCCGTGAGGATGGTCTGCTGTACTTCAAAACGTGCTGCCCACTTTGGAGCCATTTATCTATTATTTATTTATATATTTATTTATTTATTTATTTATTTATCATTCAATTTATATCCCGCT
>NW_015169219.1:200260-217775 GCF_001447785.1 Gekko japonicus
AGCTAATTTACAGTTTTCAGCCTTGAAGGCTAACTTACAAATAAATGGCTTTATGCCCAGAATAAATCAACGGGTTTGCAACATTTTTTCTTTGATATGTTCAGTGGTATCTTACGTTATGTCTTTAAAGAGAATGAATGGGTGTGGCCTATTATGCTAATGAGTTCCTCCTGTGCAATCCTGAGTAGTCTTTGCAATCCTGTGCTAAATAAACTTTACTCTTGTTTATAAATACTGTCTGTTGGATGGATACTGACTCCAAGCTTTTTTCCTGTTACCTGAAACTGCTCACCACATTATACTACCTTGCCAAGAGTATTCTTGGATAAAGTCCCAGAGGCCAGTGAAGAGTCTGAACCTTGCTCTTGCACTGGAAGGGGACTATAGCTGAAAAGGTTCTTGTGGCTATTGTCTTAAATCCAGAGAGCCTACCTCTCCTGGGTTCTTGTGTAAATCCATTGTTCCAGTAAAGAATTATTTCCCCTCCCATTCCTGTGTGGTCTGGGGAGGAGAGAGAACCTTTACACACTTTAATCAACTTTATTTATACAAAAGGGAATGCCACTGTGGCCTATAGTCCCATATATAGCATATACTACCTTGTTTGCTATATGTATTATCTTGCTGTGTCTATACTTGTATCTACCTATGTTAGGGTTGCGAACCTCCAGATGGGACCTGAAGTTCTCTCGAATTTATAACTAAATCTCCAGACTACAGAGATCAGTGGCAGCTTCAGAGGGAAAACTCTATGGTATACTGCAGATTCTAGGTGCAATCCCTCCCCCAAATCCCCCTCCACAGACACTGACCCCAAATCTCCAGGAATTTCCCAAGCCAAAGCTAACAACCCTAACCTATGTAATTCCATCTCTTGGCATTATTAACACATTATGTCCAATACTTATGCTTTGTTTTCAGATTTCTGTAATCTTAGTCCTAGTACTTCACTTAACAGATGTCTTATTCTGTTGATTGCAATGACTTACGTTGTGTAATCCACCTGGGGTCTCAGGGAGAAAGGCGGCCTACAAATAAATACATAAATAAAAGACCACAGTCACAGGCCTAGCACTAGTCATTGATCAATTCCGATCAAATCAATGAGAATTCTGAACTATTCTGGGAACTGTAAAGGTAAATTCAGTCAGGGCTCATCTCAATTTGGACACCAGGTTTACATCACCGGTGGTGGTTCTCCAGTTTCACAAAAGAGAATGAACTTTCGCAGAGTCAGGTAGACCCAAACATTGCCCAGAGTTTGGCCACAAAGCGAGAAATTTCAGGATAGTTCTGGGATTCATATACTCATCTCCAAATTCCCAGGGATATTGTGTCTTCTTTGTAAGCATAGTTTGCTTCCAGCCCAAATCAGTTCCTCTTGAAACTGTGCCCACTCCAGTCAAGGCCGCAGAACAAATGAAAATCCAAATGTGTATGAGGACCTTGCTTCTCAGAGGTCCCTTCCAGCTCTATGATTCTATGATTCCTCTTGAGGCAGGAAGACCAGGAATAACCCCATAGTAGGATGGAATCTGGAAGGGGAGATGATAAATTCTCAGGACACAAGGAAGAATCTCTCTTCTGTACAGAAGCCATGAAGGTCTAAGTCTTTACCTAGAGATTCGATCTTGATTAAATGTTGAAAAACAATAGAAGTCCCAACTCGGAGAACAAAGATAATGATAGACTTTTATAAATGCTAGAACAAAGTTAGAATCCAGTGGCACCTTTAAGCTCAACAAAGTTTTATTCAAGGTATGAACTTTCGTGTGCATGCACACTTCTTCAGATACATTGAAATGGAAGTTAATTGTTCATATATATAGACAGATGCCTCTACACTTTATAAATGCTGTTATTTCAAGAATGACTAGCCTATTCTGATTAAACATTGCTTAGGATAAGTATAAGTATAGAGTTTCCTTGGTATTCTGCCACAACCTGACACTTGAACAAATAATTTGTGCTATTTTTATTGATTAAATTTTCATATATTTGAATGCTCAAAGCCTGCTCTCTGTAAACATGCCATGCCTATTTGGTCTTGCTATTGAAAGGGTGGTAAAGGGAGCAGGTGAGATTGCTATCCTTTGAGAGTGACGGCTCAAAATTGCAAAGGTGCGATTGATTGTCCCCACCCTAGCTAATACAAGTGAAGTGGAAGCTGTGGCAACTAGGTGGAGCTTCTACGATAACACCAATACAGAGTGTTCTTTCATATTGGGGGGGGGTGTTACTACCCAGCAGGGTTATTTTTGGGCAGGAACGCACAGGAACGGAGTTCCGGCTGGCTCCCAAGTTGGCCACGCCCAGAAGGAACTCATTAGCATAATAGGCCACACCCAACAGCAGAAACTCATTAGGATTGGCTACATTAAGGGTGTGTGGCCTAACATGCAAAGGAGTTCCTGCTACAAAAAAGCCCTGGGTTTTGACAACAAACACGGTAAACAGAATAAGAAGCAAAAGGTGGGTGTGGCTGGATGACCACATTTCTGGTAACATGGGGGTGTGGCCTAATGTGCTAATGAGCTGTGCTGTCAGGGGTGTGGCATAATATGCCAATGAGTTTCTGCTGTTGGGTGTGGTTTATTATGCTAATAAGTTCCTGCTGGGCTTTTTCTACAAAAAGAGCCCTGCGTACCCAGAGAGAAGTTTGGTACACCCCCAAATTAGGGGAAAAGAGCTGCGGTGCATAGAAGAGACTTGGGATGTCCATGGGGTTTTGCCAACTTTCCGGGACTCAAGAGATCAGGGGCTTTCGAGCTTGTCCTTTCACAACCCCCATAATTCCATTTTCCTTTATGTAAAATTCGGATTCTTTGGTACAGAATTTTTAGAATATTTTAAAGCAGGGTATATGCAGTTCTTGATGTTGCCTAGCAGTGACGGAAACAATGCTCTGCTGAATTAAGCGAGTGCTGTGAAGCTGAGGGTGTTTCCCGATGCTACAGTATCTGCCCATATTAGCAGTGTCCTGGCTAGCATTGACTTCAAGGGCATGGGAATTCCAGGAAGTCTACTCTAGGTCTATTCCTGATCCCCACAGATCAGGGGGGTGCAGAGTGGTTAGGGTTCAGGAAGCCCTTGTAGATGGTTGCTTATCTGGGAAAAAATGGTATTTAAATGTTTGTGTTTAATAAAAAACAAAACCTGAGCTAGCTTTCCTTCACTTTGCTTTCATGTCTTCTGAGAATGAGTGATCTTTGGAGTCAATTAGAGCCGTAGAGACATCTGCGGGGTGAGTCAGTTCAGGCTCAACTCTCATTAAGAAGGATTCAAAAGGGAAAAACAAAACAAATCACAGCTCAAAGCTAATGACCAACCTAACTCTGTCTGTCCTCAAACCTTCCAGAGGTGCTTAATTCAAGTATAAGAATCTTCTTTGGTATTTTAGTCAACTTTCATTCTACTTGAGTAACATCTCTTTTTCGTTTTAATTATGGAACTTACCCCCCCCCCTCAAACCATGGGCACACAATAATAAAATAGAGAAAGGAATAAGGGATGCTCAAATGCCCACTTCTGTGGCTCACACTGCCCATCAGTTGTGGTCATGGAGCCAACCTCTTGGTCGACTGTTTGATTATCCACGAGGGTCCCCAATATTGTTCACCAAGCCACTCCTTGAGTCTGCAAGACACAATCCCCGACCATCAGGCTAATTACGGTTAGTTAAGGCACCTCCAATCAGGATCTGAAGCTGGTATATTAACCACAGTGTGGCTATAAAACTGCTGTATCCTGGCATAATCCTGGGGTGTTTCCTGCTAACACTGCACTGGTCCTACCAACAGAATAACCTGGCAACAGTGGCTCAGAAATGAAATCATTTGTGCTTTTAGTTGGTTCTCACCGAGGGAGGGGCCATGGTGGTCGGGAGAGGGAGGAAACGCCTCCCCCCAGTTCTCTGCCGCCGCTGCCACCACCCAGGCAGGCAGTGTGGATCACGATGCAGGGCCCATCCTGGAGGTTCTTGGAGCCGGGGCGCAGCAGGGGTGCAACCTGCCTTCGTTGGCCCCTTTCACGCGCCCCACGTGGCTGGGAGCAGCAATGGCTGGTAGCCGGGAGAGCTGTGCAGGGCGGAGCTGCAGGAAGGAAGGGGCGCGTTGTGGGTTCCCAGAAAGCCATGCTGGGTGCAGGCAGGCAGGCGGTGGCAGCGGCAGAGGCCTCGCTGCGCCCCTGGGAGATCTGCACCCTAGGCCAGATACTAGTAGGCCTAGTGAGAGAGCTGGCCCTGACCATGCAACTCACCTGAGGAACTTGCTACTGAACAACTTTTTGCAGCTTGGGCAGACTTTTCCCAAGAAGAGGCTGCCGGGGCAAGGGAAAGCTGAGGCAAGTGCAGCGTGGTGGTTAGAGAGTCTAGAATCTGGGACACTCTAGCCACTCTCTCAGCCTAATCTACCTCATAGGGTTGTTAGAAGGTTAAAATGGAGGAGAAGAGAACCATGTAAACTGCTTTGGTTCCCACATTGGGTATAGTGGTTAAGAGTGGTGGATTCCAATCTGGTGAGCCGGGTTCGATTCCCCAGTCCTCTACCTGAAGCCATCTGGATGGCCTCGGACCAGTCATAGTTGTTTCAGAGCTCTCTCAGCCCCTAAAAACAAGTCTAGCTCACCACTAGCACAATGCTAAGAGCTAGAACTTGTGGCTGCCTGATAATCCTAGGATCTCCTGGCTATTCTATACACAATACCATAGGATAAAGATAGGAGAGTTGCCAGGAGGAGGGAAAAAATGAAGTAGTATGGGGGAAATGAAGTGACCTTTGCAAATCCTTGTGTGTTCGCCACTTGCTGTTTTCTGATTCTGTAATCCTAATCCTATTGAATCATAGAATCAGAGTTGGAAGGGACCTCCAGGGTCATCTAGTCCAACCCTTACACAATGCAGAAAATTCACAAACACCTTCCCCCCACCCCCCCAGTGGCCGTTGGGTTGCCAGGTGAGGCTGACATGCTGGTGGGGGGCTTTTTAGGAGCCTCTGTGAGAGAGGAGGGAAGAAGCGTGATTGAACTCCAAAAGGAGTTCTGGCCATCACACTTAAAGGTACCGCATTACTTTTAAGTGCCTTCCCTCCATTGGAAATGATGGAGGATGGGGGCACCTTCTTTTATTTATTTATTATTTATTAATTGGATTTATATCCCGCCCTCCCCAAATGGGCTCAGGGCGGCTGACAACAGAGGCAAATGCCATAACAAACAGTTAAAACAGCATAAAAACAATCATTAAATAAAGTGCGGTGCTCTTGATGTTAAGAACATAAGAACATAAGAGACGCCAATGTTGGATCAGGCCAAAGGCTCATCCAGTCCAACACTCTGTGTCACACAGTGGCCAGAAATACCAGTGCCATCAGGAGGTCCAGCAGTGGGGCCAGGACATTAGAAGCCCTCCCACTGTTGACCCCCCCCCCAAGCACCAAGAAGACAGAGCATCACTTGCCCCAGAGCCCCTAGCTATACCTTGTGGCTAATAGCCACTGATGGACCTCTGCTCCATATGCTTATCTAATTCCCTTTTGAAGCCGTCCATGCTTGTAGCACCCACCACTTCCTGTGGCAGTGAATTCCATGTGTTAATCACTCTTTGGGTGAAGAAATACTTCCTTTTATCCGTTCTAACCCGACCGCTCTGCAGTTTCATGGAGTGCCCATGAGTTCTTGTATTGTGAGAAAGGGAGAAAAGTACCTCTTTCTCTACCTGCTCTTTCCCATGCATAATCTTATAAACCTCGATCATGTCACCCCTCAGTCGTCGTTTCTCCAAGCTAAAGAGCCCTAAGCGCTTTAACCTTTCCTCATAGGGAAAGTGTTCCAACCCTTTTATCATTCGAGTTGCCCTTTTCTGCACTTTTTCCAAAGCTATAATATCCTTTTTAAGGTGTGGTGACCAGAACTGCACACAGTATTCCAAATGAGGTCGCACCATTGATTTATATAGCGGCATTATGATATTGGCTGATCTGTTTACAATACCCTTCCTAATAATCCCCAGCATAGCATTGGCCTTCTTTATTGCAGTCACACACTGTCTCGACATTTTCAGTGAGTTATCCACTACAACTCCAAGATCTCTCTCTTGCTCAGTCTCTGCCAGTTCAGACCCCATCAATGTGTATTTATATTTAGGATTTTTGGCTCCAATGTGCATCACCTTGCACTTGGCCACATTGAACCCCATTTGCCATGTTGACGCCCACTCGCCCATCCTTGACAGATCCCCTTGGAGTGCCTCACAATCCTCAGACTGTCGCATGGATCACTGTGGCCAAATCTTCGCGATCAAGGAAAGAAACCAACTGCTGCGCAAGCCGAAGATGGTAAAAGGCTGACTTGGCAGTGGCTGCAACCTGGGCCTCCATTGATAAGGAGGAGTCCTGGAGCACTCCCAAACTCCTAACCCTCGACACCGGCACCAACGGCACCCCATCAAAGGCCGGGAGAGGAAGCCCCCAACTCCGAACCGACCCGATTTAGGCCCAGGACCTCCGTCTTTGCCAGATTTAACTTCAGCCAACTCAGTCTGAGCCAACCAGCCACAGCTTGTAATGCCCGATGAAGGTCATCTGGGTCGGAGTTCGCCCGGCCGCCCAGCATCAGATAGAGCTGAGTGTCATCTGCATATTGATGACACCCAAGCCCAAAACTCGGGGCAATCTGGGCAAGGGGGCGCATATAGATGTTAAATAACATCAGGGACAGCACCGCCCCCTGAGGCACCCCACACTCAAGAGGATGCCTCCGGGACTGCCCTTCCCCTATCGCCACCCTTTGTTCCTGACCTTGCAGGAACGAGGCAAACCATTGAAGGGCGAGCCCCTGAATCCCCACGTCAGCGAGGCGGTGGGCCAGCAGCTTATGGTCAATCATATCAAAAGCGGCCGGCAGATCTAACAGCAATGCCACCACACCACCTCGATCCAGATGCCTACGGAGGTAATCAGTCAGGGCGACCAATGCCGTATCCGTCCCATAACCCGGGCGAAAACTGGACTGGAAGGGATCTAGGACTGAAGCATCCTCCAGAAAGCCCTGTAGCTGTAATGCCACCGCCCTCTCTATAAGTTTGCCCAATAGGGCAAATTGGACACCAGCCAATAGTTGGCCAATTCAGTCGGGTCCAAAGATGACTTTTTCAGGAGAGGGTGGACCATCGCCTCCTTTAGTACTCCGGGAAACCGTCCCTCTGAAAGGGACTTGTTGATAATCTCCCACAGGGCACCTCGAAACCCCTCGTGGCCCATTTTAATGAGCCAGGAGGGGCACGGATCAAGGCCACACGTGGTTGGGGGCACAGATTAAAAAATTAATAACAGAGATTATGGACATGGATCTACAATTGTTACCAGAAATTTACTTGCTTAATATAATACCAGATTGGTTCAGACGTGATGATGTATGTATTTTATCATATACCCTTACTGCATCTAGAATAGTTGCTAAATGTTGGAAAACCGATAGTTTACCTACTAGAGAAGAGTTGATCATAAAAATTTGTGATGTGACAGAAATGGATAAATTGAATATGATACTTTTAGGAAAAGATGAAAAAGCTTTCCAAAAAAGATGGTAGTACTAAATAATTGGGCTGGGCCAATCTTTTTGAAATGTGAAGGGTTTTTTGAGGAGAGGCACCAGATGCTGAAAATTTGGTGCTTCCGTCTCATAAAACAGCCCCCCTCGAGCCCCAGATACCCATGGATTGATTCTCCATTATACTCTATGGGGACCAGTCTCCATAGGGTATAATAGAGCACCCAGCAGCCATACTGCCTGCTTTCTGATAACCCTGAAACAGGGAGAGGGGCTCCAAACCAGGGGATCCCCTGCCCCAATTTGGGATTGGCAATCCTAAAGACCGGGGGGGAGGTGTAGTGTTTGCTGCAAGTGCCTTGTGAGAGAGTTTGGTAGAGTGGGGGGTGGTATTGAAATCAACATCATTTCTGGGGGTTTGGTGAGGAAAAGGTTAATGTAAAAGCCTTGAAGCTTCCTGGGCTGGCCTTTGGGTGGGGTGTGTGTGGCTCTGTATCCAACTGCTGTTCCAAGAGAAACTGAGAGAAGTTCCCTAAACCTTGAGTTGCCATCAGTCAATAATAAACAAATTGGTCATATAGAAAGATTTGTACGTCAGTGGGGCACCATGAGGTAGGCTTGGATAACAGCCCAGTCCCTTGTGGGTAGTTGAGGGAAAGACGGCCTAACACACCCCTAGCTAGGAAAATTTCCAGTGGAGGGGCAGTGGGGGGCACGTTTTGGGTGGGGTCAAACAGCAGGTGCACACACCCTTGGGTCAAGCAAGAAGGGTCAAGTGGCGCCATGAGGTCAAGTGAGCAGGGCCCCTGCCTCTCTCCCTACCTCGGCCTGTGCAGGGGGGGGCGGAGCATGTTGCCGGGCAAGGCTGCCTCCCAGTCTGTGGGCTGGCTGGGGCTGCTCTTGTGCTTGCCGTAGCTCTGGCCGCCACCACTGCTGGGTTGATGCAGCCGCGTCCCCGTTTCAAAAAAAGAGAGGCACACACCAAACAAACCCTGAGTGAGCAGCTCACTCTGGAGGAGTCAGGGCAGCAGCAGGGAGATGATGATGGGGCAGCCGACGGGCGAAGGGGGAAGGCAAGCCAGCCACACCACAGGCAGGTAAGTGCCCCATTTACTGTCCACCCTCCAATTTGGCTCATCGCTCTCACTCACTTGGCAATTTGGGCTGGGGACAGAGCTGCCTGTGCCAAGGCCAGGTGCATATTCCTTCCTGCCGGCTCTTGCTTGGTTGCTCGCTCCGCCAGGCGTCAGCCAGCCAGCCAGCCAGCCAGCCACTCTCGCCCTTTCCCTCCCGACCAGAAGCCCCAGGTGCCCTCCATCTCCCGGGGGAGGGCAGTAGGACCGGGAGAGGAGGGGGACCAGGAGATAAGGGGGTAGGGCAAATTCAGGAGGGAGTGTTATCCCAACACCCCAACACCCCCCCGTGGCCACGGGCCTGGCACCTAACATGATTAGCTGGAAAAAACCAAGGTTCATTGATTGTCTGTGGGCCAAACCTTCATTCCCCCAACTAACCAGTCTTACAATAAGCCATGGCTTTATCCTATGTCTGAATGAACCAGCCCTTAGTCAGCACAAGGACACTTTTTGAGCTGTGTTGGCATATTCCTGTGCTGATACAGATGGGTATGTGTGCGTGTGTGTTTATATGTACTGACATTCAGGTTCCCCTTTGGAAACGATATAAAACGGAACCACTTTAGCAGCTTCATCTCGCATGAGAGAATCCCTCGGGATTGACAGACTCATTATTGGTATGAATATTATCTACAACAATGATAGTTAGGTGAATTATTTCAGCATGCTTGATATATACTGCTGGGAGACAGGAGGGGGGGGAGAAAGGAAGCCATTCAGTTCGCCTTTGAAAAAAGAAAAAAGGTCAAGTGTTATATATGAGATTGTGTAGAAAGCAGTTTTAAGTCATGTGATGAATAAGAATAATGCTAGATGAAGGCAACTGGGGCTCCCTGAGAGTTAGATGGGATGAATCAACTAGTTGCAGCTATTCCAGCCCTCTCCTTGGCACAAGGATACTTGTTTCTCCTGAACTCTGACTCATGACATTGCTCAGAATCTTTCCCACCAAAATCAGATCCTTTTGGGGGGCTAAAATAAATGCTTTGGTTAACCAAAAAAAGAGGCATATTTTATTGCCAAATAGCCTTGTGACACCTTTTTTAGCTTGGGCTCTCCTCTCTCTCACTCTATTTCACAACCACTCTGTAAAGGAGGTTATGTTGGGACAGAACGACTGGTACAGGGACTCCCAGTGAGCTGAATGGGAAAATGGGGGTTTCAAGGTCACTCAATAATATTCATGGCTGTTGGGGAATTTGAACCTGGCATTTCACAGTCTTAGGTTGCTGCTGTGCCAGGGAGGAGGAACCCCCGCGGTGGAAGCAGCAGTGAGTGGGAAGAGGCAGACGGGGAGAGTGTCTGCGTGCACCACCCCCATGCTGCTCAATCCTCTCCTCTCTACTCCTCCACCTCACCTCATGAGCAGTTCTCGGAAAAAACCCTCTTAGGCCCACCTACCTCACAGGGTGTTTGTTGTGGGGAGGGGAAGGGAAAAGATAATGTAAGCCGCTCTGAGACTCCTTTCGGTAGTGAAGGGCAGGGTATAAATCCAGTTTCTTCTTCTTCTTCCTGTCTGTCTGTCTGTCTGTCTGTCTGTCTGTCTGTCTGTCTGTCTGTCTGTCTGTCTGTCTATCTATTCAGGTCTCTCAACGTACCAGTAATCAGGTTCCAAATAGTTCTGGAAATATTTGGGGCTGGCATTTTAAGACTGCCAGGCCTGTTTTTCTTCCATGTTACAGGTTTCCCAGGCAATGGGATCTGACATTAGGGGGAACACTAGAACTGTGTGCCCAGTCCTGACAATTTGCTCAGAGCCCTCTATGGCTCCCTGAGCATGGGGAAAGAGGATAAAAATCAGACCTGTAGCTTGGCTCCATTGTTTCAGGGCTAGAGTTTGGGGGGGTGCTGCTGCTGCTCTGGATGTCTCTGCCTTGAATTTCTGTTGTCTGTCACCGCCTGCCTGGGAAGCTCTCCTCATTCTTTTGTGTCTGGACTTCTTCAGGAGGTCAGGGGGAACCCCCCCCACACACAAGTATTATTGGAACAAGAGATGTTAGAAAAGCAGACAAGTATCTCCAAATAAGCAGAACCCACAAAAGCACTTGAAATGAAGTTCATGCATGTTGTATTGCTGCTATGTTTCTCCACAGGGGTGGGCAGGAACAGGAGCCCCAGTGAAGGGCAGCTGCAGTTCCCAGGGCTCCTCCTGCAAGCCAGTGACCATATAGACTGCAGAGAAAGGAGAACTTAGGTGGCCAAAATTCTTTGCCTCTCACTTTCTGAGGCCTTCCTTAGGAAATTGGTATTTGTGGGTGTGTTTCAGTGTCTTGCCTGGTCAGTGTCTTGCCAGGTCTGACTGGATGCATTGGTACAGGCTTGACAGGTTGGTTTGGTTTAGATTATCTGGTTTGACATTGATTCTGTTGTGCTGGGAATAGCATCTCTTGCTTAAATTGGTTTGGCCTGGATTCTCTGATTTGACATTGGTTGCACTGGGCTTGCCAAATTGGCCTGTGGTACTGTTGGTTCTATTGGGCTTGTTGGTTCTGTTTGCCACTGGAGGCTTTTGGCCAGTGGTTGCTCTTGTGTGTTTGGCTACCGGCTCTTTTGCTCAGCAGAAACTGGAATTTCTCCCCCCCACAGAAAAAAATGGGGATAAGTAGGGTGGCTGTGCTCACCTTGTTTTGGGACCTGTAGAATTGGACCTCTTGATCCAGCTCAATTGAGACTGGGGGGAGGATATTTAGTGGACAGGCAGACTAGGTCCTCTTCAATTTTGGTGTCACTTGCAAGAAAAACAGCCACTCCAACCCACCAGAAAGAGTTCCTCATAGAAAATAATAGACCCCCAAAATTCCAGAATTCTGATAAACCCAGATCTGAATCCTGAAACAGTACTGGAGACCTGAATAATCCATGATACTAGTATGCAAATTGTTCCCAAAATCTGAATAAAAAAATGTCATTTTTTCAAGAACACATCCTTAGTCATGGCTACCTTAGTTCTAAATTGATTACTTCATAAGTAACATAAAAATATGGGGACGGAGGTGCAAAGGTTTAAGGATGGCCAGACCTCTTCATGTTTATTAATGAGTTAAGAACTATGCAGAATTTACTCAAGGATGGACAAAGCTACGTACTGTGCAATCTGAAGCGAACTTGCATTCTTCGAAGCCCAGTGGACTTAGAACGGTTAAGTGTATTTAGGTAAAGGTAAAGGTTTCCTTTGCTCGAAAGCCAGTCGAGTCCGACTCTAGGGTTGCGGTGCTCATCTCCATTTCAAAGCCGAAGAGCCAGCGCTGTCCGAAGACGTTTCCGTGGTCATGTGGCCGGCATGACTAAACACCGAGGTGCACAGAACGCTGTTACCTTCCCACCGAAATGGTACCTATTTATCTACTTGCAATTTCTTGCTTTCGAACTGCTAGGTTGGCAGGAGCTGGAACTAGAGACGGAATCTCACTCCATCATGTGGAACACTCAGGTCTCGAACTGCTGAACTACTGACCTTCCACAGCCTGAAGTTCAGCGTCTTAACCCCTTGAGCCACCGCAGCTCCTAAGTGTACTTAGCTTTGCACTATTAGTTTAGCCATGATAAAGGGCTGAAAGAATCTTTCAAGTTGGTGGTAGAAAGTGCCATCAAGTCACAGCTGGCTTATGGTGACCCCACAGAGTTTTCAAGGGAAGAGATATTCACAGGTGGTTTGACATCGTTTGCCTCTATGTAGCAACCCCCGACTTCCTTGGTAGTCTCCCATCCAGGTACTAAACAGGAACAACCATGCTTAGCTTCAGATCTGAGGAGATCGGGCTCGCCTGGGTCGTCCAGGTCAGGACTCTTCCAAGTTAGCACAACAAAAAAGTGAAGATCAGCAGAGGTCATTTCGGGGGGGGGAACGCGGGGGAACACAGTTCCCCCGAGTGAGGTGAAGGGGGCGGGGCACATGATGAAGCCCCGCCCCCTGCTTCCGGCCGCCCCGCTTCCAGCCCTCATTCAGCCAGGAGGAGGCAGGAGAAGAGGGAGGGTAAGTTGCTTCCTCCCTGCCTCTCCCCACCCCTGCCTGCCTAGGGCCAGGGAGGGCCTTGGCAGGGCTTCCTCGCACTCCCGCTGGCCTTGCAGGTCCACCGCCGGGTCCCTGATGTCAGGGGATGTGGCATATGCTAATGAGTTATGCTAATGAGTTCCCGTAGCTCTTTTTCTACGAAATGACCCCTGAAGATCAGAAAAGTAACGAGTTAAGAAAGTAGAAAAATAAAAGGGGAAAATAGCACTTCATAAACATGTCAGGCTATACATCTGCAAAATGTATAGGGTTTGGCCATATTATCAACCCACATTTTATATCCTTTTCTGCCATATAGCTAATTTTGCTCTCTAATTCCTCACTGATGCATGCTGTGACCCACATGGATAGCAGTCAGAATGTAGCATCCATGTGGTCAGAGCTCTACATGGTAAGCCATTTGCAAGAGCAGCATCCCATGTGGTTCAGGTGGGTTTTAGCCACAATGGCACAAAATTCTTTTACACTGCAGCATTTAGGAGCAGCCCACATGTGGGTTGTATGTTGTATGAAACACCCCTACTTCTAGGTTTCGTTCCCTTCCTGCCCACATAGAGGTAAATTCCATTTTCAAGAGAAATTAAGGTTATTGCCTCAACAGTTCAAATAACAGCAATAAATTAATCTTCTGCCTCAGTCTACCACATGTAAATTTCCCAGTCCCTATTGCTTACAGACACTGTCACCAGAACTGGCATAGATGACAAAAAAGAAATACTCATGTCAAGATAAACATGGGGTTGTAACTGAACAGTTCAAGTAGTACTGTGCTCACTAACAAACATGTTCAATTTAATAACTACTTCTTTGGAGTTCTGAAAATAGATCATCACAAATTATGTGAAAAGGCTCAGGTTACATGAGTCTACAGACAGACAAAATTTACTCGGTACCACTGAGCATAAGGGTAGTCATGGAAACTTGTTTCTCAAAGCCATCGCACTGCCTATAACAGCCTCAAGTGCTACTATTTGTGTCCAGCAAGGAACACTTGAGTGGAAAAGGTCATTTGCGATGACAATCTGAAAGCTGCCTAGAGGTGAGAGAAAGGAGTGAGGTATGGTGAGGGGAGAAGTTTTTCTGCAGAAGGCAGAGAGGCAGACCTGAAACTGTGTCTCTGGAAAAGCAAAAGCATAATTTTGGTAATAAAGCGAGCCTTTATACTGTAGTTGGGGGACGGGGCATTAGGAAGCAGGACTATCCACCATGGATTTGTGATTTAATGTCATTTAATGCTTGTCCTCCCAGTGGCTCTTTTGGTCCACTGCCCAAACTACCCTTTCAAGAAACACATTCTGCCAGTAGAAAAAGTAAAACTGCAGTAGCAGCTTTTCCCTTCTTGTTGGTTGAGTAGAATATACACAATAGTCGCCATCGGCATAAAAACAGGGAAAGAATAATTATTCTGGGCTTTACAAGAGGTGATGGTAAAATTAGAGGAACAATGTTTGAGCAGAGGCTCTTCTCCAGGCTTCTTGTTGGTTGAGTAGAATATACACATTTGAGCAGAGGCTCTTCTCCAAGGGTGGAGCACCTGCTTTGCTTTCAGATTTGGTCCTCGGCATTTCCAGATGAAAGGATGTAGTATAGGGCTGCCATCCTGGCAGCTTTCAGGAGGAAGAGTGTGTGTCTGGGGGGGGGAGCATCACTGATGTGCTGATGTCATAGGTGGTCACCCAGAAGTGACGTCACTGCCCAACTGCCCAACACCACTCTAGGAATTTCCCTAAATTTCTATGATAGACCATAGAGATTGGGGAAATTCCTAGAGCATCACAGACACAGCGACTGGAAGCAACATGTCCACTTCCCGCAACTTCACTCCCCTGTTTTCTGCCACTGGGAGAGCAAAAGAAAGTTGGTGGGGCTAATGTGATAGTAGAAGTTGTGAAAGACCTGAGACCCTGGAGAGCCACTGCCGGTCAGAGGAGATAACAGTGACCTTGAAAGATTAATGGTCTGATCATATTACCATCATAGTGTGCACTTGCTGCTAGTGACATATTTTATCACTTTATGAGCATAATTTTCAAAAGGAATTGACCCTGCCTTTGCCCTACATATGGTTCTCAGCATGGCTTACAAAAATTCAGTAAATGTGACAAATGAGCAACACAGAAACTTACAGCTGCTGGACAGATGTTTCAGTGTCCTCTTCCCAGTCTTCCAAGATCTTCCCACTACTGGTGCTCTAGCTGTTGTTCCTCCTTCAGGCTGTTGTGGTGAAGGGTAAAAATACACCCCCTCCACAATTAGGTTGCCCAGTAAATTCAGCAGGCAGATACTGCCAGTATCAATAAGGGCTCATCTCTCCTCTTTTCCCCATGCATTTGCTCCCCAAGCACTGGTGCAGTTCAGGATGTCAGCTAAATCTGCAGCCAATCGCAGTCTTCCAAACCAGCTGATCATAACCTTCCCAAGTACTATATAAACCCCAGCCAGGAGAAACACCCATATCTTAGAAGATAGGGCATATAGTTTTGGGCATGCACTGAAACTCAGATTTAAGGACTTTTGGGGCGGGATGTTCAGTGAGGGAGCTGGTACTGTAAATGAGAATAACTTGCCTTTAGGAAAACATACACAGCTGCATGAACCTGTACCATAAAATGCCATCTGTTCACCCAGGAAAGGGGAAAACTGATCATATATTGCTTGATGGCTGGGCACAATCAGAATTTGGAGCCAGAGATCTGAAGTGGCACATGAAGCCAAGATTGATGGGGTTTCATATCCTCAGCTTAGAACACTAAATCTCAGTGATGCACAACCTTGCTGGGTTGGCTAGCAGAGTTGTGGCAGTCTAAGCGGAAACATTTGAAATGTGGTATTGGGTGACAGTTTTATGGATGCCGTGGACTGCCAAAAAGACAAGTAAGTGGGCTTGTTCCCTCTAAGCTTTGGAGTCTTGCAAGCCAAAATTCTACTTTGTGAGCCAAAAGACCTACTCGGAGCAAACCTACATTAAAAATAATAATAATAAATTTCATTTTACAAACATAAAATATAAACTATTATCATCACCTCCAGTCAAAAGGATGCAGCAGCGTGGGTGATGTGAATGGCCTCTGGCTGAGACCCTGGAGAGCCACTGCCCATCAGAGTATACAACAGTGATCTTGTTATACCAATGGGCCAACTCGGCATAATGCAGCTTCATGTGTTCATTATCAAGGGGAAGCATTGTGTCTCAGTGGTAGAGCACCTGCCTTACATGCAGAAGGTACCAGGTTCAGTTCCTGACATCTCCAAATGAAAGAATCGGATAGCATGTGATGTGAAAGAACTCAGCCTGAGCTGCTGCTAGTCAAAGTAGGCAATACTGACCTTGATCGGCTAACTGTCTGCTTCAGTAAAAGGCAGTACAATGAAAATTCAGTTCTACACAATATATATGCTCCATAGAATACAATAGAATAGAACAATCCATAATGTTTATTTACCAGCTTCTGCTTACAGAAACTATTCCAATATAATCTCTCTTCCCTTAATTACCAGAAAAGAGAAAAACAGAAAGACAGACAGAAAGACAGAAAGAGAGAGAGAGACACACACACAGAGAGAGAAAGAAAGACAGAAAGAGAGATTTAAAAACCCATGGTGGGGGAGGAGAGAGAATTGCATGGCCTCCCTGAGGCCCTCCCTCCTTCCCTCCCTCGGGAGGGAGGGAGGGGGGGAGGGAGGGAAATAGATGCATGGCCTGTCCCCCCTCCATTCCTGGCTGTGACGCCTGGGAGGGCCCCACAGCATGCACACACACTCCTGGCCGTGCTGGCAGCAGGAGCCCATGGAATGGTGCTGGGCCACATTGCCAAGGGGGAGAAAGGTGAGTGGGTGCATGCAGCCTGGCCCCCCACCTCCATCCATGGCTGGCTGGGACCCCTGGGAGGGCCCCGGTCTCTGAGCACACCCCCTGGGAGTGCTGGCAGTGGGAGCCCATGGAAGGCACCAGGCCATGTTGCCGAGGGGGTTAAAGTTGGGCAGGTGTGTGGGGCCTGCCTCCCCATGTCCATCCCTGGCTGGAACACCTGGGAAGGCCCTGGTCATGGGACCCCAGCACACACACCCCAGCAGCGGTGGCAGTGGAAGTTCATGGAAGGACCACTGAGGGAGAAAATTGAGGGGGTGACTCATCTCTGTCCTAACTCCTGATGCAGCAGGGCAGGACAGGAGGAGGGCAATGACGTGGGTAAGGAAGTGAGCAGGAGCAGTCTAGCAGCTCATGGGAAGTGAACCTCTTGGGCAGCAGGGGCCAGCACCCCCTTTATAGGGTGGGCCTGCAGGCCCTGGGTGAGGGGGTGGGGCCAACCCAGGATAGGAAGCACCCCTGCACTGAGCTGAAAAAGCTCTGCGCTGGGGGGAGGGATGTATGAGCCTGCACAGGCTGGCACCCATTAGGAGGATCAAATCAAGGTCTTAAATCAATGAGAGCCAGTTTCGTGTAGTGGTTAAGATTGAGGACTCTAATCTGGGAGAACCGGGTTTCATTCCCCACTCCTCCACATGGGCTTCCGGCTGGTGAGAAAAGACGCTCAAGCTGTTTCTCCATCTGACCAGGAGAGTATTATCTAATTCTTTCTTTCCTATTTATAACTTAATCAGTTATTTTAGTTTATTTTGCCTTGCCTGGAGCTGGTCGGTGAATTGTTTATCTCTTATGTGAGAAGCGAGAGGACTCCTCCACATGCAGCTACTGGTGTTACCTTGGGTCAGTCATAAGTTCTTTCAGAGCTGTTCTCTCTAGAAAAGTTCTCGGGAGAGCTCTTTCAGCCCCACCTACCTCACAGGGTGTCTGTTGTGGGGAGGGGAAGGGAAAAGGGAT
>NW_015169219.1:219171-251417 GCF_001447785.1 Gekko japonicus
CAGGGATTGAGCGTGCAACCGTTTCCTTTGCCCGCCAGCGGGAAAGTGATCCATTGGTTCGGTACCTGGTTCAAATCCCTTTATTATATTTGCCCTGGCTGTTTGTACCCATTCCTAACAAAGGACTTGTTTGAGTATCTTTCCAAAGAGATAGTAGTGTTCCCAGGGATTGAGCGCGCAACCGTTTCCTTTTACCCGCCAGCGGGAAAGTGATCCATTGGTTGGTACCTTGTTTGAATCTCTTTATTATGCTTGTCCTAGCTGTTTGTACCCATTCCTAACAAAGGACTTGTTTGAGTATCTTTCCAAAGCTTTGAAATAAATTTTGCTTTTCTGAACCGTGGATTTATTCTCGATGCTTGGGGATCCAACATTCTCATAGGTACTATTTGTATCTCTTTCGAGGCCTGATATCAGAATGCAGCAATTGGCTAAGTGAAAAACCTGCACTCAGTTCAATAACTATATGGGAAGGGTAACCAGGAGCAAGTGGCATCATCTCTTGGAGGGCTCCAGTGAACAAGTGCTCTGATTGGATTCCGGAGACTGCCTTATGCCAGAGAGCAAGAAACTATAATTGGGCCTTAGATAAGGGTGGTGCTACACTAACTTTTGATCCCATGCGACAGATGCATAAGCTTCTAGCCAGGACTCTGCAATTTTGATTGGTGCACCAGTTAATGCCAGGTACTAAAGTGTCAAAAAGAAAATGTTAGCTTTTGTTGTGTTTTTCCTTATCAGCTCTAGAAACTGTATTGCCTAGTGCTATTTTTAATTTTATTTGTTCAATAAACTTGTATTTTCCCATAGGTTTTGGTCTTCCTGTGTGCATTTAACCTAAGGGACCCATGAGTTTGAGCACTGCTTACTAGCCTGGGAGGCAGTGGCTCAGAGGGACCCAGGCTCAGGTTTCCTGACAGTGTGGACTGGATATTCCACCTCCCATGAAAATGGGGAAGAGTCAAAGGCATTCTGTCTGACTAATGAGGGAGGAGAGATGAGCCAACAGCATCTCTGCAGCTGCTAAGGTCACTTCCATGTCCATCCCTCAGAAGGGGAAATACCAGGTATTTTGTACTCTGTATAGGTTAGTTTGTTCTCTGCTTGCTTTATTTTCTCAGATGCTCTTGCAGGCTGCTAGATTTCTGTTCACCAATGCTGGGAGTCTGCTTTGCTTGATACCAAAGTAAGAACACATATAATCCTTACCAACCATCTTGAGCATTCACGTACACTACTTTGCAGAGCTCCACTTCTGGTGCTCCCTCAACCCCAGAAGAACGTAAGGAGGGATAATCTCAGTGGCAGATTTGGAGAGTTCCAGGAGCTCAGCTGAAGTCCTGGAGGAGAATGAAGGAATTCCATCAAGACAAGGTGGGATCCAACACAAATCCCTCCCCTGGCACCTCTGTCTTTTGGCAGCTGTCCCAGGGGGATGACAGAGTTGGTGAAGGAGAGAAACCTGAAGGGCGTTGTGACAGGTGGAAGCTCCTCCTTCCCCATGCCATGGTTCCATGGAATCATAAATGTTGTGGTGTCTAGTTTATGCCTAAAACTTCTATGCTCAGAACCCTTACAGGTACTCCATCTCAGGACACAAATACCAAAGGGAAGGCCCCACTCCCACAATGCACTGTGACTGGGCTGACAGGGATGCCATGGATTCCCAAGTGATCGCCAAGGAGTGTTTCTGTCAACTATTTTTCCTCTGCGGGACAGCCATGAGAGGCCAACTAGCAATGCTGGCATGATACCAGCACCAGCTGTTGGCCAGCATTCAAGTCATAGGATGGGGCTGTCTATCACCTACTTAATCTAAACCTATGTACTGGTAACCAGAATGAAAGGATACTTTCCTTCCTTTCTTTGTTTTTTCTCTTATTTCAGATTTTCAGTAGTAAGCTGCTTGGAGCATCCTCTTGTACTTGGTAAAATGCTGGGCCCATTGATACATTACACAAATTATTGTTAGCCATAAAAACGACGTTTTAAAGCACATACCCCTTTGACATCGCAAGTAGCAAATTTTAAAAACTGGTTCTGTCAAAATATCCATGAAAATAAATCCCATTATCATGTCAGGAAGTCAACACCCAGGAGCATGACTACAGTGGAATCAGTTCCTTGTCCTGTCCATTGTTACTAGTATGTAAATCCTCCCTTTGGATTAGATTTACCAGACTTTAATTGAGGGTAGCGTTGTAGCCTTCTATTTGCTTTGTTTTTCTGCTTCTGCAAATAGGTAGTAAGCCCTTGGGGTCCATATTGCCAATAGATTCTTTCCTAGGAACTGCTTTGCCAGCTCTTTAGATGTCTGGAAAATCTTATTGTCCTGCAAATATCTCTGCTGAAATTGCTTGTATAATTTAACAAAAATCCACCTTTTAACAAGTGACGTGTGTGACAGCTGCTAGTTTTTACCAGTTCATTCATGCAGATAATGAACTGGAGCAATCTGCAGTGGCAGATGATTCTCCCACCCCACCCCCCCGTAAAATGTTCATAGGCCCCGGTCACACGGCAAAGTTGCCACAGGAGAGGCACGGGAGTCCCGCGGATTTTCCAGGCATGATCACACCCCAACATCTGGGAAGCGCAGTGCTCCCATGGTGAACCCGTGGCTCCCTGCCAAAGGTGCGGATTACAAGGTACTAGTTTCTGGAAACCGCGGGCCAAGGGCGGGTGTCTGGTCGCATTTCCGGTGGACTTACGTGGCATCCGGCGCCCGTCTCTGCAGGTTGCGCAACAGTGGCCAACAGCGCATGCGCACAAAGAGCGATTGCTAGTGCGATCACGCGGAGCAGGTTCTGTGCCACGCTGCAGGATACCCGTCTGGTCGGCATCTCCCCCCTAACCACGGGACCTCGACTGGGACATGTGCTCGGGTGGCCACACGTTAGTTTCCTCCGGGGCAATTAGCCACACCTCCCCTCCCCCGGCAATATCCAGCCTGTGTGACCGGGGCCATAATAAGGCTTTGATGTATCATGATCTATGTCTTTCAGTACCTAAAATCTAACATTCCATTAGTACAGGTGTATGAAATACTTTGATCTGCCGGATGATTCAGCGCTGGTGTTACAAAGAAGCCGGTCTAATCTAATGTTGAATCCATTGTAGCTCATGTCAAATCCATTCCTCTTAGAAAGGGTCACCTTTGACCACAGGGTGACCTGGGTAGCTTAGCCTAAGGCAGCTTTGTAGGAGTAAATGGGAGACTTACAATGCCATCCTAACCAGAGTTCCACCCTTGTAAGCCTATTGAAGTCAGTGGAGTTAGAGATGTGTATCTCTGCATATGAAGGAATTGTAAAGGGCACACTACCAAAGTTTATGCGTTACTACTGCTTCTTCCTCACAAGTTGCTTTCACCATGGAAAGATCTTGTATGGTTATTCATGGGTGAAGAACTAATTCTCCTGGATTATTCCCTGTATTCTCTCCAGGTGAGGCCTAGTGGAATCACAACTGTTCTCCAGACCTCAGACATCTGTTCCCCTGGAGGAAACGGTGTCACGCCCTAACTGCTCTCAAGGGGTCCGCCCCCTGCTGGCTGTCTTCGGGACCACACCTCCAGTGGTCAGGAGTACCGCTCACATGCCAGGTACTAAAGTGTCAAAAAGAAAATGTTAGCTTTTGTTGTGTTTTTCCTTATCAGCTCTAGAAACTGTATTGCCTAGTGCTATTTTTAATTTTATTTGTTCAATAAACTTGTATTTTCCCATAGGTTTTGGTCTTCCTGTGTGCATTTAACCTAAGGGACCCATGAGTTTGAGCACTGCTTACTAGCCTGGGAGGCAGTGGCTCAGAGGGACCATTTGGAGGTCATTAATTTATAGGGTCAACATAAGTAGGAATCCCCCAGTGTGTGTGTGCCGCAAAGCACCCTAGTTTTACCAAGGGTTGACTTGCAGGTGTTTGTAATTAGCCTTTCTCATAGGTACTATTTGTATCTCTTTCATGGCCTGATATCAGAATGCAGCAATTGGCTAAGTGAAAAACCTGCACTCAGTTCAATAACTAGATGGGAGGGGTAGCCAGGAGCAAGTTGCACCATCTCTTGGAGGGCTCCAGTGTACAAGCGCCCTGATTGGATTCCGGAGACTGCCTTATGCCAGAGAGCAAGAAACTATAATTGGGCCTTAGATAAGGGTGGTGCTACACTAACTTTTGATCCCATGGGACAGATGCATAAGCTTCTAGCCAGGACTCTGCAATTTTGATTGGTGCACCAGTTAATGCCAGGTACTAAAGTGTCAAAAAGAAAATGTTAGCTTTTGTTGTGTTTTTCCTTATCAGCTCTAGAAACTGTATTGCCTAGTGCTATTTTTAATTTTATTTGTTCAATAAACTTGTATTTTCCCATAGGTTTTGGTCTTCCTGTGTGCATTTAACCTAAGGGACCCATGAGTTTGAGCACTGCTTACTAGCCTGGGAGGCAGTGGCTCAGAGGGACCCAGGCTCAGGTTTCCTGACAGTGTGGACTGGATATTCCACCTCCCATGAAAATGGGGAAGAGTCAAATGCATTCTGCTCCGGTCACTTCCATGCCCATCCCTCAGAAGGGGAAATACCAGGTATTTTGTACCCTGTATACGTTAGTTTGTTCTCTGTTTGCTTTATTTTCTCAGATGCTCTTGTAGGCTGATAGATTTCTATTAACCAATGCTGGGAGTCTGCTTTGCTTGATACCAAAGTGAGAACACATACAATCCTTACCAACCATCTTGAGCATTCACGTACACTACTTTGCAGAGCTCCACTTCTGGTGCTCCCTCAACCCCAGAAGAACGTAAGGAGGGATAATCTCAGTGGCAGATTTGGAGAGTTCCAGGAGCTCAGCTGAAGTCCTGGAGGAGAATGAAGGAATTCCATCAAGACAAGGTGGGATCCAACACAAATCCCTCCCCTGGCACCTCTGTCTTTTGGCAGCTGTCCCAGGGGGATGACAGAGTTGGTGAAGGAGAGAAACCTGAAGGGTGTTGTGACAGGTGGAAGCCCCTCCTTCCCCATGCCATGGTTCCATGGAATCATAAATGTTGTGGTGTCTAGTTTACGCCTAAAACTTCTATGCTCAGAACCCTTACAGGTACTCCATCTCAGGACACAAATACCAAAGGGAAGGCCCCACTCCCACAATGCACTGTGACTGGGCTGACAGGGATGCCATGGATTCCCAAGTGATCGCCAAGGAGTGTTTCTGTCAACTATTTTTCCTCTGCGGGACAGCCGTGAGAGGCCAACTAGCAATGCTGGCATGATACCAGCACCAGCAGTTGGCCAGCATTCAAGTCATAGGATGGGGCTGTCTATCACCTACTTAATCTAAACCTATGTACTGGTAACCAGAATGAAAGGATACTTTCCTTCCTTTCTTTGTTTTTTCTCTTATTTCAGATTTTCAGTAGTAAGCTGCTTGGAGCATCCTCTTGTACTTGGTAAAATGCTGGGCCCATTGATACATTACACAAATTATTGTTAGCCATAAAAACGACGTTTTAAAGCACATACCCCTTTGACATCGCAAGTAGCAAATTTTAAAAACTGGTTCTGTCAAAATATCCATGAAAATAAATCCCATTATCATGTCAGGAAGTCAACACCCAGGAGCATGACTACAGAGGAATCAGTTCCTTGTCCTGTCCATTGTTACTAGTATGTAAATCCTCCCTTTGGATTAGATTTACCAGACTTTAATTGAGGGTAGCGTTGTAGCCTTCTATTTGCTTTGTTTTTCTGCTTCTGCAAATAGGTAGTAAGCCCTTGGGGTCCATATTGCCAATAGATTCTTTCCTAGGAACTGCTTTGCCAGCTCTTTAGATGTCTGGAAAATCTTATTGTCCTGCAAATATCTCTGCTGAAATTGCTTGTATAATTTAACAAAAATCCACCTTTTAACAAGTGACGTGTGTGACAGCTGCTAGTTTTTACCAGTTCATTCATGCAGATAATGAACTGGAGCAATCTGCAGTGGCAGATGATTCTCCCACCCCACCCCCCCGTAAAATGTTCATAGGCCCCGGTCACACGGCAAAGTTGCCACAGGAGAGGCACGGGAGTCCCGCGGATTTTCCAGGCATGATCACACCCCACTACTAATGTTGAATCCATTGTAGTGCATGTCAAATCCATTCCTCTTAGAAAAGGGTCACCTTTGACCACAGGGTGACCTGGGTATCTTAGCCTAAGGCAGCTTTGAAGGAGTAAATGGGAGACTTACAATGCCATGCTAACCAGAGTTCCACCGTTGTAAGCCTATTGAAGTCAGTGGAGTCAACGGTGTAGACTTTCCAATTTCCCGGGGGGGGCTGGGGCTGGGCCAGAGGCATTGCTTTGCTAGGAGCAAGGGTGGCTCCCGGGGGAGGCTGACCACCTTCCTGAAAATTTCGGCGGGGGCTGACGCCCCGCCGCCCCCACGAAGATTACGCCTATGAGTGGAGTTAGAAATGTGTATCTCTGCATATGAAGGAATTGTAAAGGGCACACTACCAAAGTTCATGCGTTACTACTGCTTCTTCCTCACAAGTTGCTTTCACCATGGAAAGATCTTCTTCATGGGTGAAGATTAATTCTTCATGGGTGAAGAATTAATTCTCCTGGATTATTCCCTGTATTCTCTCCAGGTGAGGCCTAGTGGAATCACAACTGTTCTCCAGACCTCAGACATCTGTTCCCCTGGAGGAAACGGTGTCACGCCCTAACTGCTCTCGCGGGGTCCGCCCCCTGCTGGCTGTCTTCAGGACTGCACCTCCAGTGGTCAGGAGTACTGCTCACGAGCCAGATCCGCTGGGGGGGGGAGGATTGAGGAGAGTTCTCCGGGTGAAGGGGGATGAGCAGCCTCAGATGATGGGGTATTCAGAGTGTGTCCTCCACCAGTCTTGCCCGTCCTGGGTGTCTGGCCTCTGCACCAACTCCTCGGTGACCCGACTTCTCCTTTTATTACTCCCTCAACCCCATGACTCCCCCTGCATCCGGGCCCCTCCCCCCTTCAAAGGGAACCATGCTGAGGACACTTCCACTCTCCCTGTCCTGGCATCGCTGGATCCGGCCCCGAGAGCGCTCTTCCCGGCCTCCACGTCGTTTCTCTGTGGCAGCCCCTCCGCTCCCGATGTCCCCGGCCTCGGCTTCTCCAGGCCCGCCTCCACAGCTCCTTGTGGGTGGCACTGCCCAGAGGGCCCGGTTTGTGAGAGCCGCCTCTCTTCCTTGATGCCGCCACAGTTGCTCCGGCTTCCCTCACTCTCGGGACCGCCGCCTGGTCGTGCTGCCTCCGGAGCCATGAGTTGCGGGTCAGTGGGGGGTCATGGCACTTCTTTGGTCTTCCTGCGGCCTCTAGGTGCCAAGTCCCGGCCCGAGTCAGGACAAACGGCAACTTCCTTCCCCAGGCACTGCCACCAAATCTCCAGGAATTTCCCAAGCTTGAGTTAGTAATCCTTCTGAGCCCTAATCAAAAAAATTTCTTTCTCATCTTCTCCTGCCACTTTTTAACCTGCTTTCTCACTGATGGCAACCTACCCACCATGTAATATGCTTCCCCTTGAAGCTCACCTGCCATGTACATTGCTGGCTTTTAGGCACCAGGCTGAAGAGTTTTTGTTAAGCCAGGTTTTTGATTGACTTTTATCTCCCACCTACTCTCTGTCTCCTCTTTTATACTAATTATTTTACTGATGTATTATTGCTGTTTTTACTGGCTGCTGTTGTAAAATAATTCAGCGGGGGTGTTGCTGCTTTTTTATACTGACCTGTTATTGCTGTTTTTATTGGCTGCTGTTGTAAAATAATTCAGGGGGGTATTGTTGCTTTAAAGGTTTGTTGTAGTCTGCTAATTTTTGTTATTTTTTAATTCAAATTTTATTTAAAATAAAATTTATTATTTACTTTGTTTTACGTTAGCCAGCTTGTGCTGATTCTGGAAAGTGCAGGTCAGTTATCTTTTAAATAAATAATGTGCATAAAAGATAAAATTTACAAAGAGCACAAGTCTTCAGTTTCTTCCACCTCTTCAAAAACTTTTCTTAAATTGTCCCAGTCAACTAATGACTAACAGTGACATCCTAAGCAGAACTACATCTTTCTAAGTCTATTAACGTCAGTGGACTTTGAAGTGTGTAACTCTACTTAGGATTGCCCTGAAAATAATGTAATGATTTTGTTGAATTTTAATTATAACGTTGTGGAAGCTAATGTGCTCCAGCTGCTCTTTTTCTAAACATTTGAATGACAGGCTCCATTTTCAGTGGGACTGGAGAAAGGCCCTAAGTTTTCTGAGTCCAGTAAGTTTACTTGGGGACATGCACAAAACAAAATTTCAAAAGCAATTCTGCGGTCATGAACATGTTACAGCTCCTGGCCCAAGGTCAATATTCATATTCATTATCCTGTTTTTAATATTTTTAATGTTTATTGAGTCTCCTCAGTAATGTGCCTTCAAACGTCTTTTTCATTTTTACTTCACCCTTTCTCCAAGGAACTAGGGATGGCATACATACAGGGCTCACCCCTTCCATTTCTATCCTTACAACAGCTCTGTGAATTAAATCAGGCAGAAAGAATGTGACTGACCAAAGAGTACACAATGCCTGTAGATTTGAACTTGGGTATCCTCAGTCCTAGTCTGACACTCCAACCACTATACTACATCATCATCATCATCATCATCATCATCATCATCATCATCATCTCAATTTATACCCTGCCCTATCCCACAAGTCCCTTGGACTGCAAGATCAAATCAGTCAATCCTAAAAGAAATCAACCCATAGATGCAACGAACATGAAATTGAGCAAACTTCAGAGGACGGTGGAAGACAGGAGGGCCTGGCGTGATCTGGTCCATGGGGTCGCGAAGAGTCAGACTCGACTGTGTGACTGAACAACAAAAATCCCACAAGTGGGCTCAGGGCAGCTTACAACATGCAGTTCATAAAACCATAAAACAGTAAAAGCAATAAAACAGTTGATAGCATGATAAACAATATCACACCCCATGCCTCATAGCAGGTAAATATAGGCACTCTGGTGCCCAATAATCTGCCAGCAGGCACTGGGAAAGAGGCCATAAAAAGAGGAAGCCATCCGCTGCCTCAATCAAAGGCCTGGCGGAACAACTCCATTTTACAGGTCCTGCAGGACCCTGATCTCAGGTGGGGGCATGTTCCACCAGCTTGGGGCAAGGGCCGAAAAAGCCCATGGCCTGGTTGAAGCTAAGCGGATGTCCCTTGGGCCAGGGATCACCAGGAGGTGCTGATCAGAAGAGCGTAAAGACCTCCGGGGCTTATATAGGGAGAGGCAGTCCCGTAGGTATGATTATCCCAGGCTACATAGGGCTTTAAAAGTCAAAAGCATAACCTTGAAATGGATCCGGTATTCGATCAGCAGCCAGTGCAGTTGGTGCAACACTGACTGAATACGCACCCACAAAGGCGTCGTTGTCAGCAAGCGTGCTGCTAAATTCTGCCCTAGCTGCAATCTCTGGATCTGGCCCAAGAGTAGCCCTGCATAGAGCGTGTTACAGTAATCCAGCCTAGAAGTGACCATTGCATGGATCACTGCAGCTAAGTCCCAAGGAGTGAGATAGGGAACCAACTGCCTGACTAGCCAAAGATGGTCAAAGGCTAGGGTTGCCAAGTCCAATTTTCTTAGCAACGGGGGAGCCTCGCCGGGCTCCGGGAGCCAGTCCTCGATGCGTGTGCATGCCACCAGCACGTCACCGGAAGTGACGCGTGATGTCGATCACGTTGAAGGCGTGGCCCCAATCGTCGGAGAGAAAACCATAGAGTTTTCCCTCCGATGATCGGGGCCACGCCCCCAACGTGATTGATGTGGTTGCGTCACTTACAACATCCACGCTGCGCTTCGGGGGGCGGAGTTCCCCCTGGGGCCCGATTCCACAGTGGCGGAAATCAGGCCTCTGACGTGGGGGTTTACCCGCCCCCACTTGGCAGCCCTATCAAAGGCCGATCTGGCAGCTGAAGTGACCTGGGCCTCCATGGTAAGTGAGAGATCCAGCATCACCTCAAAACTCCTTATCCACTGCGCTGGCACCAATTAGATTCTAGAAGCATATTATAAATGTACTGTAATAGTGAGAAGGTATAAATATGCCAGAACAGCTCATTTTCTTATTTGTGGGGTCAGGATTACAGTAAACATGCAGACAAAATACCTCTGTAATGCAGGGTAGGTCAAAAGAGTGAATGTCAGTCATTACACTAATTATAAATTAATTAAACAACAGAATATAGCCCATATGTAGAAACAGAGTAAAGGATGCAAAATAAAACTTCTGCACTTCAGTCATAAACATTTATGCTTCTGGGCTTAACCAGGCAGTGGCTGTTCTCAACTCTTTGGAAGAAGGCCAAGATATAAATACAATGAATCACTAATTAATTTCCCCCCTGTCTGTGCCTTGTTCATCCCTGTTGAGTTGGCACCAATACTGAAAACCAAGCTGATGGACATGGTGGGTATTTTTCCCCTTCATCACCCAGAATGCGGTTGTGACAAGGCCACTTGCCCTGTCACTAATGTCTATGCCTGAAGAATGCCTGGTCTCAAAAGTCTAGAAGAACCTCCAATAACATGCCACTTGAGTTTAGGACACAGGCTCCTTGAAGATCTCATGTTGCCTGTCAGCGTTGATCTTTTCTATTTGGCCACATTCCTCAGCAACCCAGCTCCCTGTAAAAATACAGACTCTGGAAAGCTCTAATTAGGTCCTAATTAGGAAAAGGAATCCCTAAGTGAATTGGGGTCAGGTGGGTTGCAACTTGTAAACCACAGGAGAGAAAAAGTAGCAGAGGGGCAACAGGGACAAAGCACTGACAGAGGCTTCAGGCAGAACAAAAAACAAGTTCTCATCTTGAAGCTACTTGGGGGACAACTTTGGAATGGACTTGCTCACCAAACTCTTCCACTCGTGCTAGTATGCAGTAGATGAAAATTGCACAGTTTGTTGCACAGGTGATAAAGACCTTGTCAAAAACAACCACTGTTTTATTTATTTATTTATCATTCAATTTATACCCCGCTTGAACCCCGAAGGGTCTCTGAGCGGCTTACACACAATTTGGTTCCTAACTAGGGCCACAATTATAGGGGGGAGTGACTTCCTACCAGCACCCGGCAGCAGGGCTTGTTGTTGCCATCTGGCTCCTTCCGGCGGCCTCGGATGTCGGCGTTCCACCTCCAATGTCCTGGGGCAGATCTCTTCCGGTCCAGTGGCTTTCTCCGGCGGGCTCATCCGGTGCACGGCCCCGCTACCGCCGCAGCTCCAACCATCGTCCTTTTGGCTCCGTCGTGCTGCGCCAACACGCCAACGTACCTCCGTGACTCCGCCTCTGCCAGATTCTGCCGCTCAATGCTGTGCTCACAGGGCACTCCTCAGCCGCTCCATCACTCTACTGCCGCTCCGCCGCCGCCGCTCCGTTGCCACCACCACCGATGCCTCCGCTGCGCACCCCACCGGAGGAGGGTGCCCCCTGCCACCTAGGGCAGGTACCCATTTATCTACTTGCTGGATGTTAATGCTTTCGAACCGCTGGGTGGGCGGGAGCTGGGACTAGGGCCGGGAGCTCACCCCGGCCACGGTGGGTCTCGAACAGCCATAGTAGCTGTTCATTGATGTTATAGCAGGCGATGGATAAATCCTTGCATTATGTTGTCTGGCTGACTGAATTCTTGCTGTTTTCAACTTACATTATTGTTGTTGTCATGATTTTAAAATTGCTTATAGATCTGTAATGGATATTAAGACTCTAATTCTTATTGCAATTGCTATATAATAGTTTTGATGTTGTTTTTGGCATTTTGCTGTTATTTGCTAAGGCTCTGAGCCAATGCAATAAAGTTATGAACAGAAAGAGGGGGTCATATTTGGATTATGGAAACATGGGTTCAGATCTGTGCTCAGCCATGAAGCTCACTGGTTGGCCAAGCCTTTTTCATATTTTATGTTTGGATGTTTCCAGCCACACAAACCGGTAGTACATGCTTCTGCTCAGTCTTCCCAATGACTGCAGTCATTATGTCATCTGAAACTGTCACTATGCGTATTCTCGCCATGGTTGAAACATGGGTTTCACACAGCATGTACTGAAGGTAGACTATATGGTGACAAACTTATGACCCAGTGAGACAAAATGTCAGTCCCTTTCCTGAAAGCACAGTAATTGCAACATGTTGAAATCATGCCATGTTAATGAAGTCAACAGCAGTGTTATGTTGTGATGTTTCCCCATCCAGGCACTAGACTTTGGGGCTGTCCCTCTGTACATCTCTTTTGTTAGCTGAAGTAAAAATGTAGAACATGACATGGATTTAGTAACACTGAAGCACCGTATTGATATTGCGAGAACAGCAGCAAACTTGAAGTCAGCTGAAGTTTGCTACCAACCATATTCTTACAATTTGATCCATTCAAAGGCACCCACATTACACTAGTTAGTTAATTATTTAAAGTCCTTTGAAGATGAAACACACAAATTAATCCCCTTATTTTCTATTTTACTGTGAAGTGTGAGTTGCCATCTTGAATCCATATGTGCTGAATCAAGAGTGCTACTTCATATGCTGTTTGATGCGGATCCTTGTTACTTTTCTGTTGGCTTATGCTATGTTTGTTTATGGTTTGTGAATTCTATTGTACCATATCATTGAGGAATGCTATAAAATATTACACAGGGACTGGTGGCCACATGGTAAGAAGCTATACTGGTGAAACCACAGTGCCATCCTAAATGTAGCGACACCCTCTAAGCCCATTGACTGCAATGGACTTAGTAGGGTGTAACTCTGCTTAGGATGGCACTGTTAGTCTCTCTGACTCTTACTACTTGGAAGTGTTCTCTGACACGGCACAGAAGTTATAACTTCTGCTGATAATTGCATATTCTGTTCAGATATCTCACAAAACCATGGCTGACTTTTGGTTTGGTTGGTTTGTGAAACCAAGATTCATCTTACAGATGCGTCCGCTAGCACAGAAGTTATAACTTCTGCTGATAATTGCATATTCCATTCAGATATCTCACAAAACCATGGCTGACTTTTGGTTTGGTTGGTTTGTGAAACCAAGATTCATCTTACAGGGTTGCATCCGCTAGCTCATGCCCGACCCAATTATTTAGGACGATTCGATCATTGACAGCTCTGTATATAGTAATGCCCCTGTCTACATCTATGGTGGAGTCTCATTTGTAATACTGTGTGCAGTTTTGATCTCCTCATCTCAAAAAGGTTATTATAGAGCGGGGCAAAGTACAGAAGAAAGCAACTAGGATGATGGAGGATCTTTCCTATGAGGAAAGGCTGGAGTCTGGGACTTTTCAGTTTAGAAAAGAGATGACGGGGTTGGGGGGGGGGCGCCAGGCTTTTGAGTAGGAGCCACCACCGCCACTACCACCACTGTGCGACTGCAGAGCAGTTCCGCCGCGTCGGGCTGACTGGCCAGCTGAAATATCGTGGCCCATGGCATCCCCCTTCCTTTTTTGACCCCATTGGGATATGCAATAGGGAGTAAGTATTGTAGTCATTATGTATCCTGTGAGATGTGAACTTTTGCCTAAACTGTTTTAACTGTTGACTTTTACTGCACTTGTGCCTTACTTGTTTTAACTTCTTGTATTTTTATCGCACTTTTGTGCCTGTGTAAGCCGCCCTGAGCCTGCGTGCGGGGAGGGCGGGGTATAAATGAAATAAAATAAATAAATAAATAAATAAATGATCACTCAAACTATTGTTTTTCTTCACAAATGCTGGTTTCATTGCTCCCTCCTCTATAGCCTAGGCTTTTTCAGGGAACAAGCTAGGATGGCTATGTTTGTACATCATGCAAAATCATACTTAAGACTAACTGTAGTTAATAAACCAACTTCAGACCTTGGTTTGATGGACTCTAACTATAGTTAACAGAATGGCCTGCATTCAGACAAGAATACTAACCATAATGGGATTAATTAAACCATAACTTCATGTAATGTCTGAACTGAGCCAGTTTTGCTTGGTTTTTAAAAGCTTGGGTACTGGAAGCTTTTGGACCTTCTTTCTTCATTGTTTGCTCTGTGAAGACACACAATGAGGAATGCTCGTGAATATGGGAAGTTCAGTACCTGAAAGGCTTCAAACACAGTCTTGAAAATAAGTCCATAGAAGTTAGCAACCTCTAAAAATTGTATATTGTCCAGTTGTCCACCTGCTCACACATCCTATACTAATTAGGTACATTGTACCGCTCTTGTTAGCCACCCTGAGCCTGTTTGTTGGATGGGTGGGGTATAAATATAATAAATAAATAAATAAATAGTCATTTGAGGCCATTGGTGGCCCAAAAGAAAGGAGAACCAACTAACATTCAGTTCATACAAGGTTCCTTGCCTGGATTCCTATGGGATAAGTATGGTTAGCCAACCTAGCTATTTTATCTATCAAGTGCGAACTGGTGAGATAAATTGATTTTGTGGAGGTAACTCATGATTTTGCAGTGTAAAAATCCATGAAAATAAAGCTTGAACATGAATTGGTCTGTTTGAAAAGTGTTCGGAGCCGCACTGGTCCATTAGAATAAACAACCCAATAAATTGACAGGATAATGTCTTAAGACCAACCAGTGAGTTAAACATTGGTCAGCTTGCGTTGTAGGATTCTTCACCAGGATGGATACTAAACAAAAATAAGATATTTCTTGTCATACTGATACTCTGCCCTCATCTTTTATCCTTAATCAGTACAAAAGGAGATGTGTATATAGTCTTGTTTAATGGAAGGGAGATAATGCAGATAACAATGCAACTGGTGTTTCATTAGAAGACCATTTAAAAAAACCCAGTATCGTCTCTGAAGTGCTACCATCATCCAAACCATACCAATCGCAGGAATGGATATATTGGCAAGAAAAATAAGCTGTGGACTCAGGGTGGCTCCCCTGACCTCCTCTCTTGTCCTCCCACACCTGCCAATCAAGAAGATAGCAAAGGAGGTGGGAATGGGTGTATGGAAGTAGAAGGAGTCTTACCTGGTCTCTTCTCGAGGGCTCACTGTAGCATGGGAAATTTTCTTTACCTAAAAGGGTTTGAACATAAAATTGTGTATATAGTAATGCCCCTGTCTACATCTATGGTGGAGTCTCATTTGTAATACTGTGTGCAGTTTTGATCTCCTCATCTCAAAAAGGTTATTATAGAGCGGGGCAAAGTACAGAAGAAAGCAACTAGGATGATGGAGGATCTTTCCTATGAGGAAAGGCTGGAGTCTGGGACTTTTCAGTTTAGAAAAGAGATGACGGGGTTGGGGGGGGGGGGGTGATGTGACAGAATGTGGAATTTGCTTCCAAAAGATGTAATGATGGACACAAGCATAGAGAGCTTTAAAAGGGGGATTAGATAAATTAATGGTGACAGGTCTATCAGTGGCTACACGTCATGGTGACTAAAGGGAACCTCCACAGTTAGAGGCTTTTAACTTCTGAATACCAGTGCTAGAGGCAACTGGTTGGCTCTTGTGCAAGACAGGTTGCTGGACTGAATGGACCACTGGCCTGATCCAGCAAGGCTCTTAATATTGAGATTGAAATTATCGTATGGTTCTTGATACCTTAATCATTAGTTTAGCTGTTGGGGCAGTCAATACTGTTGGAATAAGCAGAACTGTGACAGTGGACATGTATTGGGTCATTTTTGCTAGTGAGAAAGGAAGGAGACATCCTCTTTGACCAGTGAAAAAGGTTCTGCTGAGGACAAGGGGACCTGGATGTGCAAAGGTCATTTGGAATTGTGGCTGTAGTAGGGAAAAGAATTGACTGAACTGAGTGGCTATCTTGGTTGGATCCAAACCATTTCATTTATATATTTAATTATCTGCTTTTCTCCCCGATGGAGACCCAGCTTGCCCTTCAGCTTGCCCCCAAGGGCTCATGCCTCTGGGCACCCTCGAGTCATCAGTACCTGTGTAAGCAGGAAGATAAAGTCAGTGAGATGCTCCTCAGCTGCTGATAGCACTAGGAGCTTCTTCCCCAATCCCTCCCCTGCCAGCCTGACATATGTTGAGGAGCCTCTCTCTGTTTGTTACCGTCTGTCTGCCTGGTGATTATTTTAGTGCCTCCGATAGCGCAGGTAACAAGGAGCTGGCAATGCCTGCAAACAGCATATGTTTAAGAATAATCACTTATCTTTTTAGTTCACCTTTTGAGACTGCAGCCACCATGCTGGTCTCGTGCGCTTATAAGCTACGCTCAGAAATGCAGATATTAGCATTTGCATTATCACAGTTTCCAGAGCAGTATGTCCGCATCTGTCGATAGCTGCATGAGGGGCAGTGTTGGTCGAGGGAGAATGCAGAAGTGGAACTTCAATTTTATTTCCAGGCAAAGAAGCAAATCTCAGCCTCCCTAGAGCAGATCTTACCACTCGAATGGCACATAGGCATTTTGTGCTCATGCAAATAGGGCAGCTTTGCTTTTGGAATTGATTGCTAGCACTCTCCTGGATGCTGGGACCTGGTCACTATAATGTTGGGAGACTGGGATGAAATGTGAAGAACTGGAAAGAACATGGATTGTGTAGGTGGGATCTGTCTATCGAATCTATCTATCTAGTCTGTATTGTCTATCTGTAAGGTTCTAACCCATCCTTTGACCCAAAAAAGGTGAATCTCAAATCAGCATAAAATAGTTTTAAAAGCTAGTTAAACTGCACAGACGAGTATGAAGCAGAGAAAAATATATACTAATTAAAAGAACGGCAGGAGTCTTGACGAAGGAAGGCAATGGGGAAAGGAGACATTTGTTCACAGATTTTATGACTCTTTTATTAAATACATAGAGGAGTCAATGTCTTGCTCATTTTCCCACTAGCATCACCAAACATGCATATTGTAAGGATGCCAGCCTCCAGGTGGGACCTGGGAATCCCCAGGAATTACAGCTCATCTTCAGACTACAGAGATCAGTTCCCTTCGAGAAAATTGATACTTTGGAGGGTGGACTCTATGACATTGCACCCCACTGAAGTCTTTGTCCTCCACGGGCTCCATCCACAAATCTCTAGGAGTTTCCCCACCTGGAGCTGGTGGCCAGGGGGGACCTCACAACCCTAGCACATCCATACTTTCAACATAAAGCTTTTTTTATTAGATTTTGACAAACTTATGAGATATTGGACTTCTGTCTTAATTTTGGAAACTTGTGGTAGGCTCTCTGTATTATATATAGCATGCCGAAGGAGAAACAGTTTTGCAGCCAAAGAAAGACCAAAATATTGTTTCTAAGCTTGCTACTCTTCTTACATGACACAGGCAGACAATTTATGGCTCACTTGTTTGCAAGAGATCTCTAGTAAGACTAATTGTTCCTGGATTCAGAAATCAAAACCCTGCTCTGCCTCCTTGGCCATACTTACCGTATGAAATTCCAGCCAGCATATGTTTCACTGGCTAGAAACGGACAATTTCTTTCCACAGCTTTGGCAGCGTTTCTTATTGGAAAAACCTCTTTGGGATAAAATCTGATAGATGAATGTAGGACGATAGAGGAGCCCATAAGAAACTGTGGGATGCTGTATGTGTGACTTATTTACTATACCAAAGGGCAGAGGGGGGAAAGCTCACTCTAAAGCTGAGCATGCTCCAAAGGTTGCCTCTTGTCCACCCCATTTACAACATAGAGCAGTGATCCCCAGCCTGGTACAAATGGGTACTGTGCTGCCTGCCAATGTGTTTCCTGGTGTCCTTTTGCTCCTTCAACAAAGTACTTCCTCAGATAGAGTGAAACAGAACCTCCTCAGCCTTTACTTATAGGGGTTGGGTGGGGGTTCTCAAACTTTGTTCTGCTGCCATATCTGAGGTTGTTGATCTTTTCCCCACTAAAACTACAAAGCTAAAACTACAAAAAAGAGTAACAAGGTAAGCTATTCATACGCTTTGGATATATGTCTACATCTTAGAAGTTACATTCAATTCTTTAAGTTGTAATAAAAGTATTCAAATTGAAAAAACATATAGGCATTTTTGGTATTAAGTCACATCTGGATAATACTATGAGTTCATTAAGTGCCAATATAGACAGTCTCAGATCTTCACTTAGATTTCTTCTGTTAAAGTATGGATTTATATTTGTTGTTACACCCACACAATGGACTGTGCATACACACACACTTAGGCTCAGAAAGCTGTATAAGTCACCTGTTGTGATACTACACATAGAAGGTGCCTGCATAAGCCTTACACGTGAATGAGGTTTCAGTTACACAGCTACCAGCCTAGTGAAGGTTGCACACATCTCCATATTGTCAGCAAAAACAACAACTTGAGAAGAAGCACCCCCATTGTTGAAATGTCTGCTGTCACATATGCTGTATCTCTGCTTTATTTTACATTGGCATTTTCTGCCAGATGAACCTTTTATGACCAGAGGAATGGCCAGCTTCATCTGCACTTCAAGGGAGCATCCTGAAGTCGAGTTTTCACACTTGCCCAGATGCCCTCCTTTGAGTTAGGTCTTAAGTTACAATGGCCCTGTCCACACAAGGGGTTTTGGGCCGGGAGTGGGCCGGAGCAAACGGGCACGATCCCACTGCAACATCTGGCCAGCGTTGCGCACCCGTCTCCGATCCGGCCCTTCCCCCAATGAAACGCATCAAAAATGAACCACCTACCGAGGTGGTTCATCCATGACTGCCGCATCAACGCCGGCCGTGGGATCGCCGGCCCGTCTTTCTGCCGGCGCATCCCCGGCCCCTGCCTGAACTGTGCATGCTCAGACATGCGCAGTTTGGCAGTCTCCCGTTCCCCTCCGTCGCTTCCCCCGACATCTGATCGTGTCGGGGAGGGAATGCGCCGCGGCTCAGGGGATCAATGTGATCCCGCCGCAGCGTGGTTTTTTGGTGCGGCTTCAGCCCGTCCCTTTCCGCCCCGTGTGGCAGGGGCCAAAGTTATACAAATTACTCCCTGCAGGGGCCATTTTGTCTTAGGAAAATGGCACAGGGGGGGAAAGCAGGAGCCCTTCCTTCCAAGATGAATAGGGCTCCCACTGCCTTTTAAAATGACATTCAGACGGGGAACGGGCCCAAAATCATATTGGGTCATTGGTCTCTCTGACTGCAATAACTCTACAAAAGTCAAGTGACAGTCAAGAGGACCACTAGGATCCCATCATACTGAAAGAAACAGATGGAGAGAGATCTGGGACTGAGAATGGTGAGAGGGTAACGCTCCTTCCAGCAAAATAGATATGGTATGTCTGCTCTTTCCCATCGTGCCACCAAAATCTGAACAGCAATGACAAAAGCTCTCACTTTTCTGGAAATAGCTGTTATTTCCCAATCCAGCTTCACGATCTGTGCTCAGCAGATTTTCTGCTATGCTGGGAAGGTGTGTTTATTTATTTATTTATTTTCCATCTCACTTCCGAAGCAGTTGGAAATTACAGGCGAGTGAGTGTTTGAGCTCCCCTTGACCCAGTGTGACTCCAATTCGAAGGCTCATAGCAAGGTGACGTTCCTTCCCCTCCAGAGACGGAGATGCTGTGAATAACTCACCCCTGAATCCCTCCCTGCCTCTTTCTCATACACAATACAACACAATGCAAGCCTATTTTTAATAGCATCTTTCGGAGCAGAATAGCCCAGAATGGCAGACATTATGCATCATGAAACCCCACGAGCGGTTGTTGTAAAGGCCATTGCTTGGGGAATAAATTAAAGCATTCAGTCATATAAAGTCAACACGAGAGGATAAAAAAAAATGAAAGGAAGGGAGAGAAAAGAATCACAAGACTCAAAAAGAGACAGGAGATCACTGAGGCACACTGCAGACAGTTTCCCCTACTCCCTTCCATAAAGCACCTGAACCAGCACACTGCTGAAAGACCTATACAATCTAGTAAACTGTATGCGCAGGTGATGGAATTCTGTGCTCCATGGGAGCAGAGGATGAGAGGCATTGCATGGAGTTCTGCACCCACATTTTGAGGACACGATTATGTCTTAGGGCCATGGAGGTGGCTGATGAAGGTATGGGGGAATAAACCAACCCACCTGCCCCCCAGTAGGATGAACTGGTGATGATGGTATATAGCATTGTTTTTATCTTTTTATTTCCTGGATAAATATTTTTATGGTAGTTAACTTTGCTTTTCCCCACTAGAAAAACTGTCCCCCTGTTTGTAGGAACAAGTATCTCTGCTAGTATCTAATCTATGGGAGCCAGTTTGGTGTAGTGGTTAAGTGCACGAACTCTAATCTGGGAGAACCGGGTTTGATTCCCCACTCCTCCACTTGCACCTGCTGATGTGACCTTGGGTCAGTCACAAGCTCTGGCACAGCTGTCCTTGAAAAAGAGCAGTTTGTGTCAGAGTTCTCTCAGCCCCACCCACCTTGCAGGGTGTCTGTTGTGGGGAGGGGAAGGGAAAGGAGTTTGTAAGCCGCTCTGAGACTCCAAGTGAAGGGCGGGGTATAAATCCAATCTCCTCCTCCCTCCTCCTAAAGATCTCTTGTTTGTTGAAGTGGTTATTTCCCAGGGTGGACATAAGAAACAGCATCCTATTGCTGTTAAGCTATGGTCACTTACACACAGGTAGTTTTCTGCAGCTTTGATGCTCTAGGGAAGTGGCTTTGGGGCTGCTTCTTCACTGCTTCCACGCTCCACAGCTTTTGCGCACCTCCTGAGTTCCCCCTGTCTTTCTTGCAATCTTTCCTAAGCCAGTTCCAGGTGGTCAGCCGTGTTGGACTGAAGCAGTAGAACAAAGTTAGAGTCCAGTGGCCCCTTTAAGAAACAACAAAGGTTTATTCAAGGTATGAGCTTTCATGTGCACACACACTTTTTTGTATTTGAAAAAGTGTATATCCTCACGGAAGCTCATACCTTGAATAAACCTTTGTTGGTCTTAAAAGGTGCCACTGGACTCTAACGTTCTTTCCTAAGCCTGTTTGGCTGCAATGTTTTGGGAAGATTGCAGGAAAGCCAGAGTGGCATCTAGGTGGACAAAAAAGCCTGGCATTCCCAGTGTCGGATATGGGGGATTTAAATGGTATTTGGGAGTGCTGTCCCAACTTGCAGGGGAGGCCTCCAAAGTGTAATTCTGCAGGTTAATGCTACTTGCAACAGGGCTGCTGAGCCCCCTGAGGAAATATCATCATAAATTTCTAGTTCTACCTGTACATCCTTGAGGAGCAAGCATCCTCCCACTCTCTCCCTAAACCCACCGAGATTCGAGGAAACGGGCTCTCCTTCAAAGCAGAACTTATTCAACGATAACTAGCAATCAGAGTAATCCCACACAGAATATAGTTACCTCTCAGAGCTCTCAGAGCTGTGGATGAGAAGCGTGGCCTGCTGGACCCTCCTATCAAGGGAGATCAACCATTTGCTGCCCAAGAGGCAGTCTTTTATCTCCACTCACAAAAACTGCCCTATGTGACCATTGTGCATCGGCGTGAACATGCAAAATTACATGTTCTGTACATATTGCAAGCGTCCCTGATGTGATAACACAGGCTGGACCCTCCTTTGGTTCTTCTGTGGACTTTAGAAAGGGTATGTTCACATTGGGCATGATTCCACCTTCGCCTCCTATGCACTGTCGTATTACCATCATGATTGTCTGGACCCCACTGGGGGGAGCGAGGTGTCCGGGCAGGGATTGGATGGCAAGATCTCAGGAAGTTATTATGGAGGTTAAGATCTACCCATTTTGGCTAAATTTGTATTGTAAATTTGTTACTATATTTTATTGTAATTATTGTTTTATATTATGTGTTTTATTGTTATAACCTTGGCACATAGTGCCCTTGTCAGCCGCCCTGAGCCTTCAGGGTAGGGCGGGATATAAATCCAAACATAAATAAATAAATAAATAAATAAATAAATAAATAAATAAATGTCTTTAGGGTCCTTGTTCTCTAATATAAAACTGACTGGTCACCATAGGGGGGCTGGGGCAGATAAAATGAAGGGAAACTTGCCACATAGAAGCCCCACTGCATCAGCAGCTGCAGCAGCAATAGGGAAACCACTCAAGTGCACCCCCCATGTGGGAAACACCCATGTGTGTGCATCCTGTCTTTAAGGACTATCTTACCTGGTCTCCAGCTATAGGGAGAGACCCCCACACACCTTGGACCCCACCACTCCCACTGCTTCTCGGTGGAGCAACGAGAGCAAAAGGGAGGGAAACTGATGCCCGGTGAATACCGCAATGTCATTTCCAGTAGGAACCCAGAAGTGATGTCACCACATTGGCATGATGCTCTAGGATTCATGCGAAACCATTTGTCACAACTCTCTCTCTCCCCTCCCCTGGTCTATTGGGAACTCCAGAGACATTGGGTGGATGAGTGCCCATGTTACTCATATGTTACCCAAGAAAGAAATAGCGGGGTTACCTTAGTGAATGTCATCCAAGAAAGCCATTGACTTTGGAGGCAGGTTAAAAAGAAGAGTTAGTTTTTATACCCTGCTTTCCCCTACCCTAAGGACTCTCAAAGCGGCTCACAATCACCTTCCCTTCCTCTCCCCACAACAGTCACCTTGTGAGGTAAGTGGGGCTGAGAGAGTTCTGAGAGATCTGTGACTGGACCAAGGTCACCCAGTTTGGTGTAGTGGTTAGGAGTGCGCACTCTAATCTGGGAGCACCGGGTTTGATTCCCCACTCCTCCACTTGCACCTGCTGGTGTGACCTTGGGTCAGTCATGACTCTCTCAGAGCTGTTCTCTCAAGAGCAGTTCTCAAAAGAGCTCTCTCAGCCCCACCTACCTCACAGGGTGTCTGTTGTGAGGAGGGGAAGGGAAAGGGGATTATAAGTGGCTCTGAGACTCCTTCTGGTAGTGAAAGGCGGGGTATAAATCATCCTCCTCCTCCTTCTTCTGGAGGGGGGGGAATCAAACCTGGTTTTCCAGGTGAGAGTCCACCACTCTGAACCACCACACCACGCTGGCAAAAGAAGATTCATGGCATGTTCTTCAGCCGCCATCACAGCTGAACATACAAAGCCCCCTTATGCAGAGTCAGACAACTGATCCTTATCAATATTATCTAGTCTGACGGGCAGCAGTGCTCAAGGGTCTCAGGCAGAGAAAGGTCTTTCCCCATACCTGTTCCCTTGACTCTTTCAAAGGGTGATGCCAGGGACTGAAGCTTGGCCCTTCTGTATGCAAAGCACATGTTCAGCCCTGAGTCATGCCCAGGGGTCATTTCATAGAAAAAGAGCTAGGGGGACTCATTAGCATAACTCATTAGCATATGCCACACCCCCTGACATCACCGGAAGTGTGTCCTCCCCACAGCCAGCGGCGACCTCGAGAGAAAGGTCTTTCCCCAAACCTGTTCCCTTGACTCTTTTAAAGGGTGATGCCAGGGACTGAAGCTTGGCCCTTCTGTATGCAAAGCACATGTTCAGCCCTGAGTCATGCCACCTCCCTGCCCTGAAGTGAGCATGGCCACAAAAATAAGCCCATTCAACCTGACAGTCTTTCCCTCCCTGCTCACTGCTGCAGATACCTCTGCCTCGAGCTGGAGAAAGTTAACCAAAGACTTTGCAGCACAGTGTGCTCCTCTGTCAAGCACCCCATTGTTTGTTTGTTTTGAGCTCCCGGAGCGGATTTTTTTATTATTATTATTTTATAACACTACAAAAACTATAACAGAAGAAAAGGGAAGGGAAACTACATATACGGGATAAAGTAAAGAACCCACTACTGACTAAAAACCCAAGAGAGGAGATCCTCCAACTAGCTTAGTTATATCAAGTCTTCCCATCATTGATCCCTTTATAAACTGAGTCAAACATTTATAATACTTTTCCCAGGCACCCCATTGTGAAGCACTTCATTGTGTTTCCTTAGGCAGAAGAGGGGAAGAGGAGGCAGCAATGAGCAAGTGGGAGAATGAGTAGATTGACAGAGAGTTGAGGCTCTTGGTTGTAAGCTGCCTTGCACCCATTTGGGGGAAAGGTGAGGCATCAATGTTTTAAACAACCCATAATGGGCTTCAACCAGCAATGGATCTGCTGATAGGCTTCTCTAACAGTTCACCATCTGTATTCTTGGTACGCTCGTTTGACATCAGTTCTTGGAGAACTCTCTTTTATGTCTATTTTCAGTCTCAGTCATTTGGTGACCTTGTGGTAGATCACAGGGAACTAAATTGTGTCTGACCTATTCACTGAAAGCAACATGATTGGTTAGGAAGTGTAATAGGAGTCACACTAATTAGCAACCTGGAGCTCAGTCCAAGCTGCGAAGTCCAGTCTAATTCTCCAAGAGCGAGTGTCTCTGCCTCGTAAAACCCAACAGTCAGTCATGGCTCTCTCAGAGCTGTCCATGAGTAGCCTTTTGGTTCACAGGAGACAGAAAGATGGGTATAGGATGGAAAACATCCTTCTTCTGGGATCCAGAACCTATCCAGAGCCATTCAAGAATGAAATCCCTCTATATTACAGTGTCTGTTTCAGGATTGTTTCTCATGCTAGCTGCTTCTGAGAGTTTAACTTCTAGGTGGTTTCTTTAGCTGTGAATAAATAAAACATCTGGGGCGAGGACAACAGGATTGCTAGGTTATGACTCTGAGAATCTTCCTCTCTCTTACACGGAAAACACAAAAGCTGCTTACATCTAAACAAACTCATCTTGGGTGTGAAAGATTACTGTTCTTGCCAGAGATTTTAGTAGAGGAAGAGGACCCAGGAGGTTGATGGAAATCAAGTCAAACTTACACATTTCTAGGAATAACTTGGTTACCCTCAAAAGCACTCCAGTAAGTTCAGGCCATGATGCTTCCCTGCAACTGAAATGGTGCCGGGGAAAGACATCTGGACCCCCTGCAGCAGCTACCAGCTGTTCCTTTATTGAGCCGGGGTGGGGGGATGCTCTTCTGGAAAGCATTTGAAGGAAAAGTATGACGTGTCTATGGGGTAATTGTTCTTTCTTCTTTGATGGAAATGGGCTGAAACTTGGAAGGAGGAGGCCACCAGCTATAACATGCATAGGGAGACCAACCCTGCACCAAACCACAATGCAGAGATTGTACTTCGGGAATCACCCATCAGACTTTTCTACATCAGCTTCCGCTTCATGATTAAATATTTGATAGCAGGGTTCTCAGATTTCACATATGCCACGTCTACCTGAATTGCTTTTATAAACCAAAATTTTAACGTTAGACTTACTCTTCTAGCATGTAGGGCATGTTTAGTGGCCTGGATGACTGAGCTGTTGCTAGTTGGTTTCTGTTTATTTATTTTCGCCTTTCTATACTGCGTTCTTCGCTGCCAAGCAGCTGGGGCCAGCCACTTTGAAACGGCAATGCGGTTTTTAAAAGAAAGTTACTCACCCCGCTCACAAAGTGAGAAAGAAAAGCAAACACTCCATAGAAAACCACTCTAAGTGATTCATAAAGGTCTTTCCAGATGATTGTTTTACTGCCCAATAAATGCACAGCTGTTGCTGCAAGAGATCTAGCCATCCCCCCCCCCAAGGTCCCTTTTCACCCCTCTGCGGAGGGAATACCACATTTTTCTAGTAGTGAAACGGCAATATTTTGTTGTTGAGACAATGCAGGGTTTTTTTAATTACTATTTAGAGTATTGAATTGAATATGAATATGTGAGTGTTGTGGGTGCTATTGGCTAGTGCCTATATCATCACTAGTGAACAAGGACACACTCTTTACCCCCATGCTGGTGCCATGATGTGAACATTATCACCCATGATTTCACTAATCTCCTTTTCCTGTAGTCATGTGCCATGAATTATCAGTGACCAGGAGTGCTCTGCACAGGAGGTTATTCACAGCAAGCCAATGAGACAATTGGGCTCCAAAAGCAAGGGCTCAAACTGCCCACAAATAAGAACCAACTCTATTAGCAGGAGAATCTGAGCTTCTGAGGCTGCAGCAAATGATAAGGAGAAGGGATCTATGAATGACTAGGCATAAAACTGATTGGGAGGGAGGCAACTGGGGCAATTTGGCCAGGGCTTCCACAATGCAAAGGACCCCCTGCCTCAGCTCCCATGTCTACAACACCTACAATTAGCTCCTGCCCTGCCACATTGCTCAGAAGAATTCTTGGTATTTGGTTAAAGTGTTCGTGAATGGGAGTATAAGATGGCACTGAAACAAGTAAGGGGAGGGGACCTATCCCCAAAGGTGATGTGTATCAGCTAATTTATAGAGGTGGCTTGATTAGCCTCCCTCTGCATCCCACCTCTGGTAATCCTTGGCAGTTGCCCTTCCAAGTATTTGCCAAAGTCAACCCTATTGAGATATATGTCTAGGTAAGAGAGGTAGCAAGCAGTTACTAGATCAGTTTGATCTGTTTGACAGTCCTAGCTGTCATGCTAGTGATTAAGTGATTACAGCCATGTGTTATACTAGCAGGTGTTCTCTATCAGGCATTGTTAGAGTTGGTAATTAATTCACCTTGTTAGTGATTGGCTGGGTTTAGTATATTAGCTATCAGCCTGATAAGCTAGGTGGGGACTTAGTCTCTCAAGCTAAGGTATGGCATGCTGTATGATAGCCTGTATATCTCTGTGTATATATTCACCATTATATCTATATAAACTTTCTATGCCCCTTCATCACCAGTTGGTCTCCAGCTTCTTATTTACTATACCCAATAAACCCTGCTTAGCTTCTGAGATCTGACAAGATCAGGCTTGCCTGTCTGTCAGCTAATTTTGAGGCTTATGTGATTCTTTAGAGCACTGATGTGTATCAGCTAATTTCCTATGAAATGAGAGGAGGGTATGTACAGCAGGACAAACAATATTTGCATATCCTGGAATCATGCAACATACAAAAATCAGCACAAACAGCTCCTTCTCAGTCTGTCTCTCTTTTCAGTTTCAGAATTGTCTCCCCTTCTTTCAGGCCAGATTAATGGGAGCAGCATCTGAAACAGGTTCCTTTCCTCTACTGGTGAGGAACTAGTTTGATGCAGTAGCTGGAGAGCGGGTTCCATAAGAACAGCAGATGAGCCCTGCTGGATCAGGCCATCCAGGTACAGACCACACTCTGATCTGCCTAGATTGCTACATCATGTGCCTTGCAATAATATCATAGGACCAGCAAAATAAAACAGGAGTCCAGTGGCACCTTAAAGACTAGCAACAGTTTAGCCACAAAGAGAACCAGTTTGGTGTGGTGGTTAAGAGCGTGGACTCTAATCTAGGAGAACCAGGTTTGATTCTCCACTCTACTACATGGAGCTGCTGGTGTAACCTTGGGTTAGTCATAAGTTCTTTGAGAGCTGTTCTCTCAAGGGCAGTTCTCAAGAGAGCTCTCTCAGCCCCACCTACCTCACAGGGTGTCTGTTGCGGGGAGGGGAAAGGGATTGTAAGATGCTCCTGACTCCTTCAGGTAATGAAGGGTGGGGTATAAATCCAATCTCCTCCTCCTTCTTTTGTTAGTCTTTAAGATGTCACTGACCCTTCAAAATTGTTTTGCTGTTCTAAACATTAGCTACCCACCTGGAGCGATGGGAGCAAATGGTTCTCGTGATGAAGCAGTCTCTTGTGACACAGTTGAAGCAGCATGTTCGAGTCCACAAAAAGTGATACCACAATCAATGGGCTAAAGCTGAAATGAAACCTGCAAAAAATATTTAAATTTGCTATGATTAAAAAATGAACATGTGATAGAAAATGGAAGTGTTGATGTGATTTTGTTGACATTGTTAATTGGAAAACAAGTATGAAGAATTTTAAAAAGATATCCATTTGTATTTAATTGATGCATATTGTTTGTTATTTCAATTTTAAAAAATTAAAAATCTATAAAACATGCCACAATTCTTCATCTATAATTCTATTGCAGTTGTGATTGATGAAACTGATTGCACAATCACTCACTGAAAGCCTTACATGTGTATATATGTTCAAGTCTTTCAAGGCTTATCCAGTAATGACTTTGCTGCCCAGTCCACAAGCCTCAGCTGGCGAGAACAGCATTGGAGTATTTTAAAGAAAAAATCTCTTCACCTAATTACTCGTGACAGGGCTGACTATGTGGAACCACTGAATTTCTTTTAGTACTGAAGCAGCAATAATCTACCAAGGAGATTAAGTATGAATAATTGTTCGTTTGCACATGGGTCTGAGCCATCTAAAATCTTTTCCACCTGCAGCATGTGTGGGGTTTGATTTGCTCCTGATATAAAACAATAATAATAAAAGTACATTTGCTTGTGTGCAAAGCAGTTTCATTTCACCGTCAGGTAACTGCAACTAATCCCGTACATCTGACCTGGAAAAGCCCCTGACTCCCTGGGACTTGTGAGTCAGTCCGCTTCAGTTCGGAAACTGAGCATGGTGTATGTCACTGACAAGAGAATGGCAGCCGGAGGGTCTTTAAAATAATAAACATTTATAAGTAGGGTTGCCAGTCTTCGAGTGGTGCCAAGTTCCAGTGTTCCCTCTAAGCTGAGTTAGTGTGAGCTAGCTCACTGTTTTTTATCCTCCAGCTCAGAGATGTTTGTCTTAACTCAGGAAGGACAGCTCCGGAGTAAACTTAGGCCCCTGCCACACGGGACGGCTGAAACGCGGCTACTCAGAGCCGCTCCAAACTTGAGACGCCGCGGCGGGATTCCACGGATCCCCTGAGCAGATGCCGGGGAGGAAAAGTCCGATGGGAGGGGGAGGCTGCCGAACTGCGCATGCTCAAGCATCCGCAGTATGGCCAGGGGCCGTCCTTACGCCGCCGATCCCACAGCCCAGCTCGAGGCGCTCCAATGGATGCAACCACCTGGATAGGTGGTTCTTTTTTACGGCGCGGTATCAGCATTTGGGATGGATCAGGGACGGAGACGGCACGCTCCCCAGATGTTGAGGTGGGATCGCGCCCGTTTGCTCCGCCCCCGTTCCGTCCCGCTCTCGGCCCAAATGGGCTCGTATGAACAGGGCCTAATTTATGCAGCAGCCAAATCGCTTGCTCACAGCTTTTTTGCCAGTAGCTCACAAAGTAGAACTTTTGCTCACAAGACTCCACAGCTTAGAGGGAGCATCCAGGTAACAGAGATCAGCTCACCTGGAGAAAATGGCCACTTTGGGAGGTGGCTTCCATGGCCCTATATCCCATTGGAGTCCCTCCATTCCCCAAACCCCGCCCTCTTCAGGTTCCACCCCCCCCCCCCAAATCTCCAGGTATTTCCCAACCCGGAGCTGGCAACCCTATTTATAAGCAATGTTCATCAACTGGAAACCTGCAGGTAGGATCCAGCCGACTTAATCTTGTGAGAGTCATTGCAAAATTTAGGCTGTGAATAAAAAGATCCAGTTATGGTATGCCAGAAATGAATCATTACGATAACATTCTGCGTAGCTTCTGAGAACTGATCCTGTACTCCCAATGATTAGGAATATTGTTGGATTCAGTGGTGCAGTTAGGTAATTTTAGGGGGTCCCCCCTTCATATGGGGTCCCCCCTTCATATGGAAATTGGGGTTGCCAGCTCCAGGTTGGGAAATACCTGGAGTTTTTCAGGGTGGAGCCTGAGATCGGTGGGGGTTGGGGAGGGGAGGGACTTCAATGGGGTGTAATGCCAGAGAGCCCACCTTCCAAAGCAGCCATTTTCTCCAGGTGAACCGATCTCGGTCACCTGGAGATCAGTTGTAATCCGAATAAAAACATCCAGCAACCTTGTCTCATCTGCCTTCCTCACAGATAAACACACATGGTATAACCTTATTCTATATATATTTACTCAGAAGTGAAACCCACTGTGCTCGGTAGGATTTGCTGGCTACAGCCTGTCCCCACCCCCTTCTGGGACCCCACATTTCTGCCCCAGGCCTGACTCCACTATTGTTTATAGGTAGTATTAATCAGGGCTTCCCCCCCCCCTTTTTTTCTTTTTTGAAAAAGACGTTCTGGAACTCTCAGGAAAGAAATGAAGTTTTCAGTCTGTATACTGAAAACTCATGAACTTTTAAACATTAAAAAGAATTTTGTCGAAGAGGTTCCAGAACTCTGTTCCAGCACATTCCCCCAGGAAAAAAGCCCTGGAATACAAATATTATGCAATCTTCTCCTTGATGTCCGAGCTCTTTGGCATCACTCAAGGCCCTTCTTTTTTTTTTAGCGCAGCACTTAATTCCTTCCTTTTAGAAAGACCTGCTGGAGGCATATGCACGCAAGTCCTCTTGCAAATGTCAGCATCCTCTTCTAAGAGATTATTCATACCAGCATTTCAAAATGGGGTGTATACTGAGTACTCTTGTTTTCTTCAGCATGGAAGGTAGCAAAGCCCCTTGTGGACTGGAACAGAACAAACAACAGCAAACAGCAACAAATGGGTGACAATCTCACCATCCAGACACACACATACAAAAAGGATGATCTGGAAGTCTCCCAAGATGCACAATGCCACATCAGACAGCTAATGCGCAAAAATGAGAGACAATCCTCAAAAGTATCAGGAAATAGTACTGAGGATAATGAAAAAAATGACTTGAAATAACTGGAGTTCTCGTTTTTGGAGAAAAGACCATTTTACTTGCTGGTGCTGTATGGTTTCATTGTGAATAGCATAGCAACACTCTGCCTAAAAGGATGGTAATTGAGGTGGTTTTACCCCTGATGGGGAAATTGTCTTTTGTATTCATTTCTGTGCTATTTTATTTTACTTTGGTGCCTGACAAGTGAAACGGGACCAAAAGTGGAAGGTAAATATGCCATGCATGCCTTATTTTAAAAGAAAACTGTTCATCATTATGAAACATTGCAACTGTGAAGACAGCTGCATGCAAGTGTTATGCTAAACCATTGTATTGTGACATATGAATGCTGGCTACTCTACTCACACAGGTTTGGGAGGTATTCTAAACCAGGATTTGTTACAATGCCCCGGGTTTCTGTGAATCCGCTGTGTATCTGCACACACCCCAGCTCTCTTGGACTCTAGAGATGTACCTTTGGTTGTTACTAAGCTGCCATCCCCTGGGGATTTTTTTTCCAGGATAAGTGGCCAAGCCAATGATATTATTTTATGTATAATGGCCGGGGCATTCGCATCCAGTGAGGCGAGCCCAAACTCTTTCATGATGATAAGTGGTAATAAACTTAGCCATACCCAACTTGACTAAGGGTTCATATATTCTTACCTTGAGGTTACCATCCACCTGCATAATAGAATTCCGTCTGTAATTGCCCACACAAAATAAGTAGAGTATTTTCTGTCTTTTTAAACTAGATAGCTGAGTCTAGCCTGATCTCAGAAGGTAAGCTTTGGAGGGCAAATTCTACGACATTGTATCCCGCTGAGATCTCTTTCCTCCCCAGGCTTTGCCCCTAAATCTCCAGGAGATTCCCAGCCTAGATCTGGCAACCCTAGGACTCCGGTGCTGGCTGAGCCTTCCTTTGGAGCTGTCAGTTTTGCCCACAATAGGGGCCAGCTCTTTCAGGGATGCCTCCAGTGTTAGTTGTTCCTTTTCATGTCTTGCATCTTGCAGTTCATTTCTGTCTTTCTTGTCTTTTTCAAAAATTTAAACTGCCTGTTTCCTGTGGGTCAGATGGGGGGGGGGGGGTTGAACTGCCCTGAACTGCCAGGTTTGGTCCAAAAGACAGTAAAGAAATATTGAACTAACCAAATATATCAGGGAGTATTTGATTATAATGTTGTACGGGGGGTAGATTAAATGTTAAGGACTGTTGGCCTTGAGGACAGCAATGTCAAAAAAGTATCTAGCAGGAAACGGAACTACCTCTCTTTTAGCAGAGACTGGCCTGTGGGATCCTGCCATCCTCCTTGGAGCTAATGAGAGCAGTGTTCCCTCTAAGCTGAGTTAGTGTGAGCTAGCTCACAGTTTTTTAGCCTCCGGCTCACACATTTTGGTCTTAGCTCTTCCGTCCCTCTAGCGTGGCTAATGCTTCGTGTGACCGGGGCCTTTCTTGTCTTTTTCAAAAATTTAAACTGCCTGTTGCCTGTGGGTCAGATTGGAAGGGGGGGGTTGAACTTCCCTGAGCTGCCAGGTTTGGTCCAAAAGACAGTAAAGAAATATTGAACTAACCAAATATATCAGGGAGTATTTGATTATAATGTTGTACGGGGGGTAGATTAAATGTTAAGGACTGTTGGCCTTGAGGACAGCAATGTCAAAAAAGTATCTAGCAGGAAACGGAACTACCTCTCTTTTAGCAGAGACTGGCCTGTGGGATCCTGCCATCCTCCTTGGAGCTAATGAGAGCAGTGTTCCCTCTAAGCTGAGTTAGTGTGAGCTAGCTCACAGTTTTTTAGCCTCCGGCTCACACATTTTTGTTTTA